>NC_041702.1:67500-177500 GCF_900097015.1 Plasmodium sp. gorilla clade G2
TTTTTTTCAAAGGGTTATATTTGGATAAAACGAAATACCAAAGATATTCGATACAAATTAGCTCAACTAATTAAAGAGAGAAAACGAGTTCCTTTTCTCAACTTTGTTTTATGTAACTTAAGTGAACAAACACAATTACTTTGTGAGATGGAAAATATAAAAGAATATTATTCGGACTTATTTAAGGATGAATTAACAAACGACACAGAAGAATAGACAAAATAAATAAGTAAAATAAAATAAAACTATAAAATAATTATATATAATAGTAAAAGTATACACATATATACATACTATTTATGTGCTTATTTTATGTTATTTTTTTTTTTGTAAATTCTTTATATATATATATTTTTTATGTTTTATATTTAAATTCAAAAAAATATTAAAAAAAATTAAAAAAAATTAAAAATAATTAAAAAAAAATTATATAAATAATAATAATACAAATAAAACATGAAAAAAAATAAAATATTCCAATCATTAAATGAAATAAAACGTTAAAAATGTAATATATATAAAAAATATATATATATATATTTATATATATTTATTTATATGTTCATATATTAATTTTCTTTATCTTGCAAAAACGTGCTCCATTAAATAGGCATTTTCCTTATTTCCATAATAATGCGTTTCTATACCGTTAACCTTATAATTTAATAGATTATAATATAAATTTAAAGCAGCATTATTACTTACTCTCACATGTAAACATATATTATTTGCTCGATAAATATCTTTTAAATGTTGATGTGTTTGTAATATTAAATAAAAAGCTAATTTTAATTTTCTATATGTTTTTAAAACTGCAACTGAAGTTAAATGACCTTTATATTCATTATCTTCTTCAAGCTTACCTAAAGAATATCCACATACTTTTCCATTTACATCTTCAGCAATTTGACTTAAGTATTGCCATGATAAGGCATGGTAAAAATAATATCTCAAATTATAATTCTCTGGTAAGTTTATACTATTACATTGTTGCATGGATAACAGATCATAAATATTACATTTTCTTATCGATAGCATTTTTTCTTTTTTTTTTATACAAAACAAAAATTATACAGATTTTTAGAAATTTTTTACATACATAAAATTGGTACAAATATAAATATATATATTATTATATATATATTATATATATATTATATATATTATATTTGTTTATTATTTATTTATTTATTTTTTTTTTTTTTTTTTATACACATAAGGTATTGTATTATATATAAATCATTTAATTTTTAATGACCAAAAGTTTTCTCCAAAATTTTAACTTGTTCTTTTAATTTTTTTTTTTTTTTTTTTTTCTTCATATATATAAAAAAAAAAAAAATCTTTTTTTTAATATAATATTTTTTCCTACAACTGTAATTTTATACGTACATAAATAATATTATATATATATTATATATAATAGATATATATATTTTTAACTATATATACTTTCTTTTAATTATACATCTCTTTAGAAAAAAAAAAAAAAAAAAAAAAAAATTCATTTATATTCATAAAAAATATTTATTATATATATTTTACATTTTGGGATTAATTTCTAACTAAAAATGTTATATATTAAATTAAAAAAATAAAAAATATATATACATATATATGTTATATTTTTTCCTTTAATTTGTTTAGTATTATGTTTAATTATACGTTTCTTTTCTTCTATGTTTATGATTTCATAACTATTACATCAAGTCATTATATATATAAATAAGATGTTGATTTTTACGTAGTCATATATAAGTATAATAAAATTCATTTGTTATATATATATATATATATATATATATATATATATATATTATTTATTATAATATAAAAATATTTATTATTGTATAGAAGATAATAGGGAATTTATTGCACACAGTCAAGGGGAAAATATTTATACATATAAATTATTAACACAATATAAAATTATATCCTATTATTAAGAATTCATATATTTATATTTATCTTTTCTTTTTTTTTTTTCTCTTCTTTTATTATTATTCGTTCTTCTGAAAATATTGATATATGTTTGTAAAATATAATTACAATTTATATATATATGAAAAGTTTAAAAAAACAAAAAAAAAAAAAAAAAATATTTTATTATTCACTTTAATTTACAAAAAAATATATTTTTATTTTGGAATGTTGTAGAACTTTTGTGTATATGAATAAATAATGATAAAATATACAAATATATATATATATATATATATATATATATATATATATATATATATATATTATGAAATGTAAAACATAATAAATTATCATAACACTAAACATACACATGTATAATATGTTGTAGTTATATTTATTTAAAATGATATTATATTGTGATACAAAAATTAATAAACATTTATTATATATATATATATATATGTGTATATATATTTATAGACATATTTTACGATATATTTTCATTTTTCATTTTTTAATTTTTAATTTTTAATTTTTATTTTTCATTTTTGTTGGTTTGTTTTTAAATAAGGTTGATCGAAGTATAACAAAATTATCTGCATATAAAAAGATATACCAGAAAACTTTACAAATAAACATTAAATGATAAATATCAAATGGTTCAGCTAAATAGCCACTAGATGTATTTTCTCCATTTATAGCTAGTTTATAAATTTCAGGACATTGCATATTTTCTGGTATGCTCATAAATATTTGATGAATATCAATATTTTTATTTATTTGAATATTATTTACCTTACTAAATTTATATCCCTTTAATTTTATATATCGTATTGCTATTTCTTCTGGTGTTAATTTATTATAAAGAGTAAAAGGAGATTCAAAGAAATATTTCCATTCTTCATTATTTAACAAACAACATGATATATGAACTATATAAATTAAAGCTGTCTGTATTAAATATAAAGGAAATATTTTTTGTAAACATATTTGTATTTCATCATAAGATATTAATCTTGATAAAAATATATCATTACACATATGCCATTTAGGTATCCATTTATAAGATAATTTCTTTTTCATTTTTAAAAAGGTTTCTTCAAAAGATATATTATTATAAGAACTATTCAAACTATTATCCATATTATATATATTATCATTTAAATGTAATATATCCTTTTCTTTTATATTACTTATTTTTTCTTCTACCACATCTCCAATTTTATATCTTTTGTTATATTCCTTGTTATATAAGTTACCCACAAAATTATTCGATTCATACTTAGATGTGGATGTAGAATTTGAATCTGAAAAATTATCTGATAACGTGTTCAAATTTTTTATATTATTATATTTTTTATTTCTTTTTAAATAATATTTATAATTTTTATAATAAGAAGACTCACACATGTCAACAGTTCCTTTCTTCTCAGGAAGCATATTAATTAATGAAGTATATATACCTGTATCTACACCAAAATTCCATGGTATATATACAAATATCTGGATAATATCCAAAACAATTTTATTTCTTAATAAAATTATATCATTTCTATTTCCTCTATATTTTAATATATGTAAAAATGAATTTCTTGAATTAAATATCTCTACATTATTATATGATATCTCAAAATGGCTAGTTGATAAAGGAAAATCTGGTATAACATATGGTATATATCTCATACAATTCATAAATCCATTATAATTAATATTTTTTGGTAATACCTTTTTCTGATTACATAAATGTTTAGGTATATCTGGATCACAAAATGTTATACCTAAAAAGCATTCATCAATACATGTAAAATTTGAAAGACCTTTAATTTTACTTAAATTCTCTACAAACATTTTAAACGTATCTAAAGATATTTCTTTCATTTTTCTTTTATTATCACTTGAATAAAAAAATGATAAATATATATTTGACATTTCATCGATTTTATATTCTGAATCGTGAGCACAATAATAGGAATCCATACTACAACTATTATTTATACTACAACTATTATTTATACTACAACTATTATTTATACTACAACTATTATTTATACTACAACTATTATTTATACTACAACTATTATTTATACTACAACTATTATTTATACTACAACTATTATTTATACTACAACTATTATTTATATTATTATATCCTTTTAATGGATCATATTTTTCGTATAACATATCCTTATTTATATTACTATCCCTTCTTTTTGAACAAAATAAATTCCTATTATTATCTGCCTTATCATTTTTCTCATTTATATTACACTTTTGGGTATAATTATTTTCTAAATTATCTAAAGAAATATACCTCTTTGTTATATTAAAATTATCATCCTTATGTATTCTTTTTATATTATCATTTTCTTTATTACACAACTTGTTAGATCCAAACATACAATTTTCCTCATCATTATTATAAACATTATGCTTATCCATATTATTCTTTTTATTTTTGTTATTTAAATTATTAAATATATTATGGATAGATTCCTCATTTTTTCTAATATTCCTTATTTTATGACAATAATCAGAATACAACTTTTTTGTTAAATTATAAGGAATGTCAGTACAACTATTTAACATTTCTAAACTTTTATATTCTTCATCAAATAATATTAATAAATCAAAAAAATCTTGTATAGAATCGAATTCATAATAATATAATATATATTCTTTAAATTTCCTAATTTTATTTTGTATCTTCTTCTTTTGTATATATCTAAAATAATCAGATTTATATGGAGGACTAGATGAATATAGGTTCTCAAATATAGACTTATCATTTACATCTTCTTTCAAATCACTTACTAATGCTTGATGTATATAAATAATATTATTATCTTTATCCCTCAAACCAATATCTTCTGAATCTTTAACAAAAAAAAAAGCATCCTTAGGTATAAATATTTTATCTAAAAAGAAAAAATTATTTTTAAAATGTTCTGTTATATCCTTACTTATTTTTAAATGATGAAGTTTATTTTTTATTATATCATATTCCGAATTTTTAAACATTTTATTCTTTTGTGGATATAACATATAAAAACAACCTTTATTTTCATCATAATCTAATGGATATGATTTTAATAAATAAAATAAATTTTCTAATAAATATATCTTCTCTTCAAATGTATCAAAATTATTTTTATTAAATTTTTTAAAACTATCATAATCTACATATTCCATAAAATAATTCTTATGTATTTTATCATCCATCTTATCTTTAATTAATTCACAAAATTCTTTCATATTTTGTTTCTTAACAAATTTAGATTTTATATACAGATACCAAAAGATGTCTTTTACATTTTTTAAATGTATTAATTCTTCAAAACTTAAATTCAACACGTCTATATAATTTTTTATATTATTTATAATACTTATCTTGTTATTAACACTTTTATTAAGTTCAATACATTTTTCTTTATTTTCATCTACATTATATAAAACATCATTATTATCATTATTCACATGATACTTATTATTGATATTCTTTTTATTTTTAGTGTAATTCCTTTTTTTGTTATATGTTATTTCATTGTATTTTTTTTTATTTTTATTATATACATTATAATCATTACTAGAAAGGGATATACCGTTTCTTTTTTCTTTATCTTTTATATTATCTTTATTTTTATCTTTTACATTATATTCATCTACACCTTCATTTTTATCTTTTACATTATATACATATACACCTTCATTTTTATCTTTTACTTTATATACATATACACCTTCATTTTTATCTTTTACATTATATACATATACACCTTCATTTTTATCTTTTACTTTATATTCATCTACACCTTCATTTTTATCTTTTATTTTATTTTTTCCTTCTACATATTTTATAATATCTTCCCAATTATTCTCCTCTAATATTAAATTATCTATATTCATTTTTTTCATATTAACCTTTTCTATCCTTTTCATTATTTTCATTAATTCTGATAAATGACATTTGTCTAATTTATCTTCAGCAACACTGTTTACAATTCGTGATATATCCATATGCCATTCTGCATTTTCTTTATTTTTATAGTCTTCTCTTTTTATTTTTTTTAAATTAGAATCTTCATTTATATATTTATTTTCATTTGAACAAGAAATATAACTTTCTTTTTTTTTACAATCCTTATGAATGTTATTTTTATTTATATTAAAAATGTGTACCTTTTCATTTTTATCAAACAAATTGGAATTCTTTTTTTTATCATATAGAGTAGTACCTTTTTCATCTTTTACATTTTCGTAATATATATTTTTCTTTTTTTGTTTTCTATCTTCATTATGATATTCTTTAATGACTTGACTAATATATTCGGGTGATATATAATCAATTTTTGTATTTCTCTTATATATTTTATTATCATATATTATACTTTTATTTATCTTGGATTCGTTATTAATATGTTGAACTCTTTCCTGAGAAACATAATTATTATCATTATTATTATTATTGTCTTTTTTTTTGTTTCTTTTAGATACATTATAAATATCATTACTTTTTTCTTTACTTTCCATAATATATGTATCTTTTTTTGTAATATCTTTATTATTATCATTTTTTTTAGTTATAACATTATTACAATTATATATTTCTTTGATTATATTTCTTTCGATTATAGATTCTTTTTTTACAATTTCACTTTCCTTTTTACTTTCTTCAGATATTATATGACTTTCTATTTTACATATATTGTTTACAATATCACTTTCTTTATTGCTAATTTTTTTTAAAGAATTACTTTCTTCCTTATTTTTTTCTTTTAATTTATCACTCTGTATTTTGCATTCTTCCTTTATATCTTTACTTTCTTCTTTACACTCTTCATTTATATCTTTACATTCTTCTTTGCATTCGTCATTTATATCTTTACATTCTTCTTTACACTCTTCATTTATATCTTTACTTTCTTTTGAACATTCATCTTTAGTAATGTCCTCCTCACTGGATACGTTTTTTATATGATTATCATTTAAAATATTGTCATTTAACACATTATCATTTAAAATATTGTCATTTAACACATTATCATTTAACACATTATCATTTGACACATTATCATTTGAAATATGATCACTTATTAGATGGTTATTATTTTTATTTGTTTCTTTCTTGTTCATATTTTTCAAAACACCCTCATGATTTATTTTACTTATGCTCGATATATTGTTCTTTTCATTTTGACTTATCATATTATCCCTATCACTTTTAATATTTTGATGCAAATCTTTAATTGTTTTCTTTTTATTTTTCTTTTTATTTTTATTTTCTTCGTCTTCTTTTTTTTTTTCTTCTGTCTTTTTATTTAAATTGTTAAGGTTTTCTTTTGACTTATTATCAGCTAATCGTTCATAATTTACATTTACAACATTGATATTATTTGTTACATGATTTTTTTGTGAATTCTGAACAAGGAAATTTTTTTTTTTTTCATGATTATTAAATTTTATATCTTTGTAATTATTATTCATATTCATTTGTGTATTTAAGAAAAAGGGTTTACTATGAAATATACCTTCTTTGTTATCACAAGAAATGTAATTATTATTTAATGATAAATTATTAATAGGTTTCTTATTTAATGGAATATATATTTTTTTCTGTCCAATTGTATATATATCTTTTGTTTTTTGTAGATTTGTATTTTTATTATTTTCTTTAATGTTTACATTTTTATGATACATATCCATTATATTATATATATTTTTTTTATTTTTATTTTCCTCCTTATTTTCTATATATTTTTTTTTTTCACTATCAGATATTCTTGTCATTAAAAAATAATTTTTATTATCAGCATTATCATTTTTTACCTGACTTATTATCTGATATTTTATAAACGGATGCATATTATTATATTGCGCAATATTTTTATGTGTACTTGTATTAATTTTGCTAATTGAATTATTGCCACTATTATTATTATTATCATTATTATTATTGTATATTTTATTATATATATTCTTATTTATATATGACAAATTATTATTTAAACACATTCCATTATTAACTATATTATTTCCATTATTTTTTATATATGATATATTATTATTATACATATATTTTATATCCTTATTTATATAATGTGCACATTTATTAATACATTCAATATTTGTAGATTTTGTTTTACATGTCAAACACTCTTTATTATTTGGAATACTATAAATATATTTATTTTTATTTACAACTTTTATTATGTCTTTTTTTAAGTCAACAGGATTATTAATATATAGACCATTTTTATAAACATATTGCCGTAACTCACTATTATTAATATTAATAATATTATTATTTAATGATGTTTTTCCTTGTGGATTTACAAATAAGTT
This sequence comes from Plasmodium sp. gorilla clade G2, assembly GCF_900097015.1. Classification (NCBI taxonomy): domain Eukaryota; phylum Apicomplexa; class Aconoidasida; order Haemosporida; family Plasmodiidae; genus Plasmodium; species Plasmodium adleri (nom. inval.). The sequence continues at coordinate 75,763 of NC_041702.1, forward strand.
CAAATTATAATTTTTTTTTATATTTTTTATTATTGTATCACTGTTTAGTTTTTTTATGTACATATAAGTTCCACTCATTTTATCTTGACTATTTGGAATGTTGTTGCTTACATTCAAATTATTCTTAGAATATAACATTTTTCTTGTTCTATAACCACAAAAATATTATAAGGAAATTGTAAAATATATAAATATTATAATAATATAAACAAATAAATGTATAAGTATATACATACATATATATATATATATATATATATATATAAACATTTAATAATCTACATATAGGTACTACTTAATAGTTGTTATAAGTAGACATATTTTAAGTGATAAAAAAATAACAAATAAACAAAAAAAAAACATACAATATATATAGAATATATAAGAAGAAGACACAGGAATCCCCCCAAAAAAATTAATCTATATATCCACTTAAACACATATTTCTAAAAAATACTCTATATACAAATTATAAAAAAAAAATTTACTTTTATATATTATCAACTCTATATATAAAAGCACATAAAAATATTTATTATTACACAAGGTGTGTACTTTTGAGAAACCAAAAAATTATAATATATTTAAAATATACAATATATATATATATATATATTTATTTATTTGTTATTATATATTTAAATTTATGAATTTAAACGAATTTTTTCAAATACACCATAATGATGTACAAGTACAACCGTTATAAATAAATAAATAAATATATATATATATATATATATATATATATATATATATATATGTGTATGTATTCACAAATAACAAAATGAATAAATATAAAAATAAATGAATGTATATTATATTTATATATACACATTTTAACCTATTACACCTAACATTTTATTAATTCATAGTTTTATAGAACAATAAAAAAAATAATAATAAATAAAAATTACACCGGCAATCATTTTTACATCCTATTATAACAACACAGGATGCACTCATATGCATCCCATTATATTCAAGAAAAACAAAAACAAATAAAATACTATAAAACAAGAAGATAAAAAATAAAATATAGACATATATAAAAAAATAATATAAAAGAAAAGAAAAGCAAAGCAGCTTTCTCATAAAAATATATATATATATATATATATATATATATATATATATATATATATATATATATGCCTCTTTTAAAATTAAATTAAAAATATCAACATTAAATATATAAAGACATACTTCTAATGACAGAACTAAAATGTAGAAATGAAAAATTATAAACAAAATAAGGAACATAGAAATAAATAAATATATATATATATATATATATATATATATATATATATATATATATAATATCCCTTTGATATATATCCTTATATAAGATTATTCATAAAAGAGATAAACCTCTTTATAGAACAAAATATATTAACAATAGCTAAACATATATTATGTCTCCTCATATATGTAATGAAGACAAAAAAAAAAAAATTATATTATTTTTTTGTATACTGTCCAAAAAATAAATACATCTTTACCATATGCAAACTAAAAAATATTGAATATTTCATTTTTAATTTATATTTTTTTAATAATTAAATATAATATATATTATATATACATATTGATGTTTATTTTTATTTTAGTTTGTAAATGCATCCAAAAAAAAAAAAAAAAAAAAAAAAAAAAAAAAAAAAATTAAATAAATAAATAAATAACAATGTAAATAAATATATATAATATAATTTATAAAAAAAATAAAATTATACATAACATTATATTTTATTATTATTATTTTTTTTTTTTTTTTTTTGCCTTAGTTTTTCTATATATCTGAATTATTCCTTTTCTCATTGGGTGTAAAAATTCATCAACATAAAATATCTGAACCTTAATTTTAATTTTTTATTATTTCAAAATTATTAAAAAAAAAAAAAAAAAGAAAAAGAAAGAAAACAAATATATATTTATATTTATTCATTTAATTTAAGAATCAGTTATAATAACTTCAACTTCTACAACTGGATCAATATTAATGGATGTCATTTGTGTAACAACTTCACATTGTGAATATAAATCAATAAGTCTTTTATATATTCTTAATTCAAATCTATCCCATGTATTTGTACCTTCTCCACATGGTGATTTTCTGGTAGTTATTCTTAAAGTTTTTACTGGTAATCTTACAGGTCCAGATACATTCAAATTTTTTTCTTTAGCTCCTTTCATTATATCACTGCATACTGTAATAAAACGGAAAAATAAATATATATGTTATAAAAAAAAAATATTCCAAGGTATATATTATTTTACATAATTTAAAAGAATGAAATAAAATCGATCTATTCATACATATATATATAAATACATATAGATATACATATAATCTTATAAATAATTAACTATATATATATATATATATATTACTTAATATATATGTACAGCTTATATTCATCACGATATTCATATTCAAATTTATATATATCATGTACATATAACAAGTAATTTATTTAAATATATATATTTACCTTTTTCTATGGCTCTTAAGTTTTTGGAAGTTAAAGCAATACGAATACGACGAAGCCTATACTTCTCGTTATCAATAGCTCCTTTCATTAATTTACTCATTTTGTTTACAAATATAATTTATAAAATATAAGAATTTTAATATTTAAAATTTTTTGTAAGAAAATTAAATAAATGTAAAAGAGAATAAAAATTTTGTTTGTGAAATTTATTTCTTTTTTATAGAAATATTTATATAAATATGATTCTTCTTTTTTTTTTTTTTTTTTTTGGATTATATGATAGTAATATCTTTTTTATTTCCTTTTTGGAACATTTTAAAAAGAATGAAAAAAATTTTATTTATTTTTCTTTTCTCAATAGATCATTAATTATATTATATAAATATATATACATATATATAACAGATGATATAATAAAATACTCAATTGATATGATATAAAAAAAAAAAAAAAAAAAAGGAAAAGGAAAATTTTTTTTTTTTTATTTTTTAATAATTATATATTGAACATATATATATATTTATTAAATATAAAAGAAATTGTAATAATATTTTATATATAAATACATATATATATAATATTATAATATATATATTTGTTACATATATTTTTATTTATATCTCAATATAATATAATAATGTTTATAATATATTATGAAGAAAATGAATAAAAAAAAACAAAAAGTACCTATTTATATTTATAATAAATTATTATATATAAACACAAAAATAATATAATGAAGGTTTTTTATTGTATTATTTTTTCCCCCCCACTTTTCAGTTATAAAGTATATATAATATTATATGGTATTTTATTTATATTATAAATATATTTTATATTACTATTTATAATAACCCCTAATAAGCTTCATATTCTCTCTTTTTTTTTTTTTTTTTTTTGCTTGTATTTAATATATAAAAAAATATAATATTATATACATATTTATATATATAATATTAATAGGCATATATGCATATTTTATATATAATTCATATATTTTAAATATATTATTATATATATTAAATTAATAATGTTATACATTTGGTATACTATACAAATTTTTACCCTTTATAAGAAATCATTTTTCTCATAAAATAAATATATAATTAAAGATAATTACATCATTGTTTCAAATAACTTTTTTTTTATTTTTGTTTTTATAAATAATTTCATTCAATATTTTGAATAATAGGAAATATATTAATTACTTATTCTTTATAATTTTATTAATTTTAAATTATATTTATAAACCCATATAAATAAGCATCAAAATGTACACCTATATCACCATATATTATTATAACTTATATCATGTACAAATAGGTTTGTATAAATATATATATAAATATTATATAATATATATATATATATATATATATTTTTATACCTTATAAAAATTATTATGAGATGAAAGAAAAATATATAATTATATAATATATTATTTATTTTTTACTAATAATATTATTAAATATATATAAATAAATATTATTTTTTAATTTTTTTTTTTTATTTTTATTTCTCTTTTTCTTTTAAAAATTTATATATTTATATTATTTTATAATAAAATTTGGACTATGTAGATATTAAATAAATACATAATTTTACAAATTTAAATTATGTATTGTTAAAGAGGGGTATTTTAAGTTAATTATTCATACAGTGTGAATAAATAATAAATATGTTAATGTTTTTATCATTTTTTTAGATCGAATTATAATCATTTTATATACACCAATTGGTATATTCGAAACGATTTGTCATAAATAATATATAAATGTTTTGATTATCTCATTTTTTTCTTTTTTCTTTAATAATTCTTACCCCATTTTAAGACAATTGAAAGAAAAAATGTACATTTTTTATACCATTAAGGCACAAATAATATATTTTAAATGCTATAACAGAATAATATTTAAGACAATTTAATAATATTACTTACCAATTTTTTCTATTTCATTTCATATTGTTCTATTTTTATTAATATTTATTTTTCCTTATTTTCCTATTAAATGGGAAAAGTAAAAAATTTTGCAATTCTCTAAAAATTTTTAATCAATAATTATGAACATGTCAGCATAATTGTATAAAAACTAAAATTATTCTGATCACACTAGAAACTCAATTATACTAAAATGTAATATATATATATATATATATTCTTCTAATTCTTTCTATCTAATAATTATTAAAATGAAACATTTTAATAATAAGGTTCTCTCTATATATAATATATCCTAACGTATAAAAAAGGGCCATAATATAAAGTGGGATTTATATTAATTTAAAATTTATAAATATACCCTTACATCAAAATAATATATAATGACATGCTGTATTTATCGTTGGACAGAAAAAAAAAAAAAAAAAAAAATTTAATAAAAAATAATAATGCATTAACACTTGATATTACCGCCATATACAAAATATAATTTAAAAATATTCTATATAAAATTATTTTTCGTTCATAAAAAAAAAAAAAAAAAAAAAAAAAAAAAAAAAAATTCATATACAAAAGTTTATGTATATATATTTATCTATGTATTTATATTATTATTTCATTTTATAGTATGTATAAAAATTTATAGAAAAAGGAGAAATTTTTTATTTGATATATATTTATTATATATATATATATACATTTTTTTTTTATAAAATAAGAATAATTATTAATGTTATAAAAAAAAAAATTAAATTAGAAAAATATTTTATTAGAGATTAATATAAATCGTTGCCTATTAAAATATTATGTACAGCTATTTTTTTTTTTTTTTTTTTTTTTTTTTTTTGTGTGCAATTTTTTTTTTTTTTAATTTACAGCTATATATACATTTTAACACAATGTCGTTTTTGTGTGTACAATTATATATGAAGAGAAAAATAAAAGAATGAACAAATTACACTTAATTTTATTTATTAATCATATTTATTTATTTATATTATTATTATTATCCTTAATTTATGTATAAAAGATTATAAAATACTAATAATATGCACATAAATAAAAAAATAAATAATAAAAAAAAAAAAAGTAAAATAGTTTTTACATGAACTGTTCATAATAATATTATATAACCATTGTGTCGATAAGCTAATTTTTCTTTTTCATCTTTTTGTTTATTATTATTTTTTTTTTCTTTTTGTCATTTTCAATTACCATAATATATATATATAATATAATATATATACATATTAATTAATAATAATTTCTAAAATAAAATATTAAAAATAAATGATATAGAACAAAAAAAAAAATGATGTTTTAAATATGGTGTCACATATAAAAAAAAATTTGCTCTTATATTTAATTTAAAATCTTTATTCAGCATTTTTTTTTTTTTGTTTTTTTTTCCATTTGTCATCCAATTTGCTTAGATTTTTCATTTATATATACATATAAATAAATATATATATATATATATATATATATATATAGTATATATAAAAGAAAAGTTTCCTATACCTTTTTATATTTTGTCGTTTTGTTTCCTTAAATATATATATATATATATATATATATTTATTGTATTTTTTTATTTTATTCCTTTTTAATATTTTTGTTTGTTTTTGTTTGTTTTTTTGTTTGTTTTTTTGTTTGTTTTTTTGTTTGTTTTTTTTATCTGTTTTGTTATATTTAAACCTATAAAGCGTGTTAATTATTGAAACCATATTAACCTAAATTTTGTTTAATTGGTTATATTAATAATTTTTAGTTCTTTTATTATATTTATATATATATTTTTTTTTTTGTAGTTATAATTACTATAGTTCTTATTTTATTTTAATCTATTTTTTCCCGTTTTTTTTCTTTGTGTAAAAATATAAATATAAGGTTTCTTTTTGTTGTAATAACATACACACACGAGCAAGAAAAAATAAAATAAAAAAACATAACATAAAAAAATATAACAATAGAAAAGTAAAAAATGGCAGATTCAATCAAAAGTTCAAGCAGTTTTCAAAAATTAGATAATTTAGATGCAAAAGAGACTTCAACAGTAGATAGAAAATGGGTTGCCTTAACAGCTTATCAACCTGTTGATGTTGTAACAAAAACCGTTGAAGTTCCAATTATTAAGACCGTAGAGAAATATGTCCCAAAAACTATTATTCAAGAGAAAATTATTCATGTTCCAAAAAATGTTACACACATTGTTGAAAAAATTGTAGAAGTTCCTGAGGTGAAATATATAGAAAAGATTGTTGAAGTACCTCATATTCACTATAAAAATAAATATGTTCCAAAAATTGAGATTGTAGAAAAAGTAGTTGAACGCCAAAAAATTATTGAAAAATGGCATGATAAAATTGTTGAAGTACCTCAAATTAAAGAAGTTGTTAGATTCAAACAAATTGAAGATTCTGAGGAAATCATAAAATATGTACCAAGAAATTCCAAAAACATTGATTGGGAAGATGAATATAAAAAATATACTGAAAGCAAAGGATTACAAAGATATAGTTTAGACCAAAATAATATATACCAACAAGCAAACTCTTTCAACCAATTTAATGAAAATGCTTATAATCAAAATGCAATGACTAGAAGCTATGAATTATTGAATAAACAGTCTAGTGTTAAATCACAAAATAATGCTAGTGGTGAAAATTTATCTCAAATGAACTTTTACAATCAATATAGTGGAGGAAATTTTGAACAAGAAAGAAGTATTCAAGGATCCAATTTTGAACCAAGTGGAAGCATGCAAATGAAAAGATTATCATCTGAAGAAATTAAACCAGCTGGATGTTGCTCAGCAGCCTGCACTTAAATGTTTGTATTTTGGCAACTAATAATTTATAGATTTCTACATTTTTTATAATATATTAAATTAAATAATTAAAAAGATATATTTATATATAAATATAAATGTATGTCGTACATTTTTGTTATTATTATTATTATTATTACTATTTATTTTTATCCTCCTTTTGTGCGTGAAAATATCAGACCATAAATATATGTATATATATATATATATATTTTTGTAATTATTTTCATTCAGTTATATTAAATATATTTACATTCATACTTTTTTCCCTTTTTCTTTTTTTTTTTTTTTTCCTTCATTTATTATATTATATTATTATTTAAAAAAAAAAAAAAAAAAATCACAAATGAAGAAATTATTATTTATACATCGGGAAACAGAAAAATAAAAAAATAAAAAAAAAAAATGCATAAATGTTCATTAATTACGGTAATTGTAATAATGTATAAATAATAAAAACATAACATTAGAGAATATATATATATATATATATATATATTTTATAAACCTTTAAGAAAATAATTTTACCTTTACATTAACATTTCTATATAATTCATGTAGATTTAAAGTGTTGTTATATTATAAATATATTATAGAGACTACAAAGATATAAGTGTCTTTTATATTTTTTATGCAATATAAATGTTTGAGGTTATATACATATATATTTTTTACGTATTTAAAAAAAAAAAAAAAAAAAAAAAAAAAACTCATATGAAGAAATTATAAAATTAATTAAAATGTGTTTTAAAATTTATTGCACAATGGTTACAAATACAAATATATATATATATATATATATATATATATATTTATTTATTTATTATTTACTTAATATTTGTGAATAATATATGTTTATTCTTAATTAACAAAAAAAATAAAAAAAGAGAGAAATAAAATAAAATAAATAATATGCATCCTTATAATACTAATTAATAAAAATTCTTGTTAAGCTTCTCATCTATTTATTATTAGATAAACATATACGATTATATGTTTGTGATTTATCAAGTCCTATATAGCGTATTTTTTCTTCTAAAAAATTATCTGCAGCTTTTAAATCAGAAACAAGATCATATACATTTGTATGTTTTTCTAGTTGAGTTATTAAGCATAAGTGATCTCTCCATGTATTTATTGCATTACACAAATCATTAATAGGATTCAAAAAGCTTGGGAATTCTTTCCTTATAGCCTTTTCAAATACGTGGAAGTTATTTTGTGAATTATCATTTATGTGTGTTTCAGAATTTTCTTTATATGTTTTATATTCTTCCTTTTTTTTAAGATCTAAATTATTTTCATGCTTTTTATAAGTAGCTTCACAATTATTAGTGTTTGAATTATCAGATAAATTATATTCATCATTGTAAACATAAGAATTATTATCACTTTCATTATAATTTTCTTTATATATTATATTCTTGTCATTATTTTCTAGTTCTATTAAAGACTTTTTTTCCTCGTGCTCTTTTTTATTAATACCATATTTCTGATTTTTATCCACCTTCATATATTTATCTTCCGGTTGTTCCTTCTTATAAAATTTATCATTCATTTCTTTTATATTTATATGATCATTATTTTTTTTATTTTGTTGTGCTTTGTTTATATGATTATTTGTTGACATATCATAACCCTTGAAATCATTATTTTTTGATAACTGTTCAGTTTCTTTTTTCCTTTCGAATTTATCTTTTAAAATATGATCATTTATTGTCTCAATTTCATTATTTATTTTATTTGATTCCATTTTTTTATCAGCTGTATGTTTGAGGGATGTATTTTCGATTTGTATATCATCAAAGTCAAATAGTAGAAAATATTTTGTTAGAACACCCATAAAATTATTTGTTACAAAAAATCCACACATATGTATATCAAATGGATTATATAAATTTTCTGGTAATATATGTATTAATTCCATATTAGTTAATAACACATTAGTTACACATGCCTGAAGTAATTGTCTTAATGTTTTTTTAATAATTTTTACAACTGCAAAAAAAGCACATAAATCAAAATCGATTAAACCTTCATATGTTCTACTATGATCTATATTTGAATTATATAAAGAATAAATACGTGATAATAAAAGAACACTCTTTTTATCTTGGTCATCTAATTTTTTATTATTTTGAATGGAAGCATAAGCATTTTCAGGATATGATTTCCCATCAGGTGGTAATAAAGCTTCTGTTGTTAAAAATCCAAATTTAAATAATTCAAATATAATTAGAATATTACTATCAATATTTTTATTTTTTACTTCTGATAATAAAAGTCCAAATAATGTAACACCACAATTTTTTGTGAATATATCTAAATTTTCTAGAAACATAAAATATACAAGACATAAAAAACTATGAAAATTTTGATTATTTCTTGTTAAAATGTTTTTATAATAAGTATTATATTTATATATCATTTCTTTATTATAAGGCATATATTTTTCCTTTATCTTAGTACGTTCATTAGACTTTTTAAAATTATCACTATGATTATTATAATCGTCATCTTCATAATTGTTAACATTATTGCTAGAATAATCGCTATTATTAGATGGCTCATTTTTTTTGTCATCACTGTGATTATTATCATCACTTCGATTATTGTCATCACTTCGATTATTGTCATGACAGCGATTGTTGTCATCACTGTTATTATTATAAACACTGTGATCATTATCATCACACTTATCATTATCATAACTTCTATTATTGTCATCACTTCTATTATTATCAACACTCTTGTTATTACCACGTTCCATTTCATATATATCCTTTTCTTTACTATTACTAGCTTTTCTTTCCGTTATATCTTCATCATATCCTTCACACCTTTTCCTTATCAAAGATATAGATTTACTCTCACTATATAAATGCCATCTTAACACAAATTGTAAATCTATATTCTTAACATTTTGTCTATTCATTTCTTCATTAACATTATCTTTATTTATTTTCCATAAAAAATTGTCATTAAAAACAATATTGAAATATGTCGCCTTGTTATCTTTATCCATTATATTATTAATATAATAACCATAATCATAAAACTTTATTTTCCTTTTATAAAAGAAGGGATTCAATTTTATGGATACTAGTCCTAATATTCTACATCTATATTCTCTCAAATCAATTAATGTATCCCTATATTCAAAGGAATCTATAATAGGATGACTATAGTCAATCCATTCACCCATAGCTAGTACACATAACAACTTCTTACTTAATAAACCTATAGACATTAAATAATAAACACATGTAGGAAATTTTGCTCCTACTACTTTTATATAATCTTTAGGTACTAATTTGGATATATGTTGTTTCTCATTATTATGATTCTTTTTTTTATATATATCATTTTCTTTATAATACTCTTTTGAATATATATCCTTCATATGTTTAGTAGAATCATCCATAACAGTCTCCTCAATCGTTTCATTTCTGCCTTTACAATTATCACTATTATGTTCATATATTAATTTGGAATTTTTGTATTTACATTTTTCTTTTGCTACCTCATGATGTTGAGCTGTGTCCTCATTTTTATCTCCCTCACAATAAGAATCAGATGAAAATTTTGAATTATGATAATTTTTTTCATTGTCTACCTCCCTTTTATCTAGCATTTTATCACATTTTAAATAGGTATCATTCGATAACTTAATACAATCATTTGTACTGATATTCTTTGTGGTACCCTTACATTTGTTATTAAAAATTTTATCTCTCTCATCTTTTTCATAACTACTTTTATTATTATATACACTACGATCACTGCTATTACTCTGTTCATCAACTGTTGAAATGATATCCTTTTTATTAATTATTTTTTTTTTTCTTATAGAAGCATTATCCATATGATCACCATCTTCATTAGATCCTATATTTACCTTCAAAGTATTCGTATCACATTTTTTTGGTAAACCCTTTTGATCTTTGTTAGAATGAAAAAAAAAACAATTGACCTGACCTGTGCATAAAAAAACAAGAGGATACTTTAACATTGATTTACACAAACAGTAACCATTCATATGACTCTTTCTTAATTCTTCATTTGGAAAATGTTGTAAGTAAGATATTAAAGGGGATTGTTTAATAAATTCAATAGATGTGCCAAAATTAAATTGTTTATATCCATTATTAAAATGAGATAAATTTAAATAAGGAAATGTTAAACAGTATTCTGTACCTGCTAATAAACATGCATCAATAAATTGTTCTTTATTTATATTCCACATTTTTAATAAATATAATATGTCTATCCATTCAAAATAGTTTTTTTTCCATACAATATTTAATATTATTTTAGTAGCATTATGTAATCCTAATGTTGGAGGACCAAAAACTATATCTACTAAATTAATTTCAAGAAAATAAGCTAGTTGAGATATAGCTAAATATGGAGCATATATACATTCATATCCTTTATATTTTAAATAATGAAATAACAAAAAGGATATATCAGTACTACATATATTAGACACCTCACTAAATGATTTATGTGATAACTTCTTTTCATTATTAACATAATATATCCATCCCTCATCTATATATTGATGATAATATGCTGAAAATAATTTATGTCCTTTAGGTGTTATGCCGTCAAAAATGAATATAACCTTTATATCCCATTTTTTAAAATACTCACATTGTTTATCTATCATATGAAAAATACAAGGAGATATACAACCAGATACATCACTTAATATATCCTTTAAATCACTACATATTCTTAAAAAATATAATGCATCTATTCCTAATCTTAAGTTTTTTATGTTCTCAAGAGAACTTTTCTTTAACAAATTATTTTCTGTTAAATAAGATTGTAACCTTCGAACTCTCATTTTTTTTTTTTTTTTTTTGTCTTAAAAATTACGGATATGATTATTTTGTATCAATAAAAGTACTATTAATTACTATCATACAATGTAGTAATAGATACATATATATATATATATATATATTTATACTATTTAAGGAAGAGACTTAACAAGTGTTATAAATTTTAATTCTTTATAGTTTAATTAAAAAATATGTAAGCATAAATCAATACATATACATATATATATATATATATATATATATATATATCCATTTGTATGTTGTTTATTTTTTTTATTTTTTATTATTTTTATTTTTTTGTTAATTCTATATACAACAAATTAAATAGTAGATATGTAAAAAATTATATCATAACAATGTGCTACACTTTTTTTTTTTATATTAAACATATATTTTTGTAAAATTTAAATGTATATTTCTCTATAACACAACGAAAAAAATAAAATAATAAATAAATAAATAAAATAATAAAATAATATAATAATAATTATATATAATACACATAATGAAAAAAAGAATACATTATATAAATTTACAAAATTCAAAAATTTAAATTGTACCACATTCTTCTCTAAATTATATAATTTATATGCATAAAGATCAACAATTATGTATATATATATATATATATATATATATATATATTTATAGAGAACGTGCTATAAAATATTATATATTCTTTTAATATATATATATGTGGATAATACACGAAAAAATTAAATAAATTATATAAATATAATATAATAAAATATAATAAATGAAGGCATACTTAATATATTAATATTAATATTAATTATTTATTCAAAAATAAAATGTATTGAATAAAAAAAACATCGTTCATATTTTAAAAAAAAAAAAAAAAAAAAAAATTCAGCTGTTTCCAATTTAAGCTTAAATATATTTATATTATATAAATAAAAATGTATTTCCTCGCAATATTTAATATATATTAATATAAAATAAATTAATAAATTTATATAATATTATTTTAATATTATAAAATAATTATAAGTACATGAGCATACATTTTTGTAAACAAGAATATTTTTAATTTATATAAAAAAAAATACTCAGGATTTTTCATATGCACACATGTATCTTATATATTATATGTTAACGTCAACCATAAAAATATAAAATAATAAAATGTTAAAAAGATTATATGATTTGTTTTCTTTTTGTATGTTCAATATATACAGTCTATATCATCTTATATGTAAGACCAATATTGTTAAAAAAAAACGTACACCAATATAAAATATATAAGTACTTATTATATATATATATATATATATATATATATATATATATATATAACATATATAATATAAATATATGAATATTTTGATATATTAAATTTATGAAAACATTTCAAAGAACAATAAAAGAAGAATAAATTAAATATAAATGAGCCTACAACAATAATTTTATATTTTAAAAAATATATATTATATATTATATATTATATATATTTTTACCAATACCGCAATTTTAAATCTTAAATAATTTTATATATTATTAATCCTTTAAAATTGTTAACATAATAATTTTTTAAAATAACTAAATTATATACAAATGTGTGTTTTTTTTGTTTTTTTTTTTTTTTTTTCTTTGAAAATTTTGCATTTACATTAAAAAAAAATAAATATATATATAATAAAATAAATAAATATATAAATAAATACAGCAAAATTATAAATATATTCACATATATACATATTCATATATATATATATATATATATAATGAACCTTTTAATTTTACTATTACTTTTAGTTTTACCCTTTTTATTTTTTTTTTTTGTGCTAAAAATATTCTGCGAATTCATCCTTTATATTTAATAACATAGGGTCATCAAAAAATCTATTAATTGTGACATCTTCTGATAATCCTTTTCTTCTTCTTGTTTTTAATAAAAATTCTCTTGCCAAATGTTGTATGGGTGCAGGTTCTAGAGGTCGTAAGATTACTGATTTGTCTAATGGATCACCTGGCACTATATGCCAATGATCAAACATACTAATACAGAATGCTTGACCACTTGTATGTGTTCTTAAATCTGTTTCAAATCCAAAAGATTCAATAGCAGGTATATATGCATGTACCATATATAATGGAGTACCTACCTTTGGAAAATCTTTTAATACATGACCTCTTCTTCTTGATAATACATTATATACAGCTGAAACAGAATCACCTGAACAAATAATTTCTGTTAATAATATTGGTTCTAATAATCTAGGTGTAGCTAATAAAACTGAAGAATATATAGCTCTTCTTGCTGTTGGTATAATTTGTCCAGCTCCTCTATTAATTGGATCATCATCAATATCGGCACTTAATATTTTAACTTTAACTCCTTTCATGCTTTCTTCAATTAATGGTCCTTCTTTTGTTGCCCATGAAAATCCTTGAATAATATTATCTTTAATAGAATATAAATTTTCTTTATTAGTTTCTTGAAATAATGAATCATCAACTAATATATTTGGACTGTTATTTTCTGGACCAAAAGCCCAAAGAGATCTAATAGATAAAATATCCCAATTATATTTATTTTTTAATAATGATATTACATTAGGATCTATATTATAATTTAAGGTGCTTTTCCTTTTTTCTTTATCTAAATCGTTTATTTGTTGTACATCTATATGTTCCTTATCATTAAAAATGGTATTTTTATTATCAATATTATTTATATGATTCGTAATATTATCATCTGAATTATCATGTGTATCATTCTTTTCATGATCAATATTATTTTTACTTTCATTTGTTTTATTCAATATTCTATCCATTGTATTTATATATTCATCTATATTTAAATTTTGGTTTTCATTTAAATGTACAAGTCCTTGAACTATATCATCAGCTAATTCTTTTTGCACTGGTTCTGCTATCATATATATTTTGTTTTTCTTATTTGGTGTTTCTGCAAAGCAATTAAGTGCTGATGTGTCAATAATGGTTTCATTAAATTGAACAACTGGATCAGATACTTTAATTTCTAAATCACCATATAATTTTCTTAAATCATGTAAAATACAATCTAAATATAATTCCCCTGTTCCTAATATTATGTGTTCTCCAGATTCTTCTACTTTTGTACTTGATAAAGGATATACTTTATCAATTTTTCTAAGTCCTTCTAACATTTTTGGTAATTCTGATGGATTAATAGGTTCACATGCTACTTTAAAAACAGAATTGACACAATTTAAATAACGAAATTTTTTATGAAGAGGATAAAATATTTCTGCATTATCATTCAAAAGAAATGATTTATCTAATTTATATAAATCTTTATCATTTTGATATTTTACAATATCATCATCATCATAATTATCATCACTATTATTATTATTATTATTTTTATTATTATTTTTTTTATTTTCATTGTTTATATCGTCATACCAATTTAAATTTATATGATCTCTTTTATTTTTATTTATTTTTCTTTTCACATTTGTAATCGTACATGTTTTATTTATACATATATCTATACCTCCAATTAAACAAAAATTCCCAGCAGGTATTTCATCTACTTCTATTCTATATCTTCCTTCATATATCCATAAATGTGTTATCACTCTTGTTATCATATCCTCATCATCATTTAATGTATATCCTTCTCCTAATATACGAACTGTTTGACCTTTCTTAATAGTACCACACATAACTCTTCCAAATAAATCTATCATTCCACATTCTGGTCGATGATAATTTTTTATAATATATATCATTAAATTATCTGTTTCATTTCCTTTCATACATTTCATCATATCATATGATATCTTTGTTTTCAATGAACCCGAATAAATTTGTAACGTTTTATTCTTTGCATTATCTAATGGAGATGGACAGTTATCAATAATTATATCAACAAATGCTGTAGTGTCTTCAAAAATCATACCATTAATTTTTTTTAATAAATATTTTGTATTATATAAATAATCCTTTTTTTTTAAAGATATATTAAATGATTGTAAAAAGGGTATAAGAAATTCTTTTTCTTCTGAACATATATAACCAAATATTTTATATAAAGGATTTAATATAAATTCAACAAAAGATCTTTTCTGATTAGCATATAAAGGAGATTGTTCAAAGGTAAAATTTTCTTCATCATAATATATATCTCCCCATAAATATAAAGAAAATTCATCTATATCTATATTATATGCATTATATATATTACAATATATTTTGCTAAAAGATTTTAAAGTAAAAAAAACACCATAAATACTTGAACTAAATAAAACATTATTTTTTAAAGGAGATAATAAAAAATTTTTTTTTTCGGTACTACTTTTATTTAATAAATCACATATAGATTCAATTTTCATATTGATTTCTTCAATTGTATAATTTATTTTATGATATGCATCATTAGGTGGTAAACGTAAATCCATAATTAATTTATCAATACAATTAAGAATTAATATAATTTTTACATTCTCATAAATACATGCTTTAATTATATTTTCTGTCACATACATACATCCATCTACAACATCAACAACTAAACAACAACATTCACATATATTTAATGAACATAAAAATTCATCAAAGAAATTAACATGTCCTGGTGTATCAATAATATTAAATAGATAAGATTTATATTTTACATTATCTTTTTTTTTATTTAATAAAATATTATTAGGGATATTTTCATATATACGATTCGAAAATAATAGAGAAATGGGTATAGCTTTTATAGATAAACCTCTAGCTTGTTCATCTAATCTTGTATCTGTATAATTAATTAAATGATCTATTATTTTACTATTATATGGTGTTCCCTTATTATTATTATTATTATTATTATTTACAATTTGTATATTATTTATATTTTTTTTTTTTCTTGATATATTAGACAAATAATTACTTTTCTCAGATATTTCATTTATATTATTAACATTAAAAAAACTAACTGTACTACTATTCTTATTTCTATTATTACAAATTCTTATGTTATTATTTTTATCTCTAGTATATTCAATTAATCTATCTACAAGAGTAGTCTTACCATGATGAAAATGACCAGCTATACAAATATTTCTTATAAAAGATGTCTGTTTCATTAATTCTGATAAATATTTAAAACTAAAATTATTATTAGGTAAACTTGTTTCTACTAAATCAAAATTCTTTCTATTAGCTTCTACATCTAACTTCTTTATAAAACTAATTCTTTCTACATTTGCATTGATTTTATTTATTGTAGCTTCTTCAATATCTTGTGTGTCTTCTTCTTCAACAAACACTTCAACACCGTCATATATTTTTTGTAATTCATCCATATTTTCAATTAATTTAGAGTTTTTCCCACTTGCATCATAATTATTATCATCATCATCTTCATTATCTTCTTCCTCCTCATCATCATCATTATCTTCTTCCTCCTCATTATCATCATCATCATTATCTTCCTCTTCATCATTCTTTGAGCTTCCTTTACTATATTCTCCGTCACTCACTTCATCTTCATTATAATCAGAATATTCTTCATCACTGTCAATATCATCTCCTATATAATTACCAAATTCATCATATAAATTATTTTTCGTATCCATACTTTTTTTTATTTTTTTACTTTTTTACTTTTTTACTTTTTATTCTGTATTTCCTTCCTTAAAAATTAACAGAATTATTAAACAAAAAAATAAAATATATATATATATAAATATATCAAAATAATGAAATAATATGGGTATCTTTTTATGTACCTAAACACTTTATAATATTTATCCTTTAAACAAATATAAATATATATATATATATATATATATATATATATTATATTACATATTGTATGATATATTTATATTTATAAATACGTTAAAAAAAAAGAAAATGATTAGGTTCTCATTTTTAAATCATCACAATTGTTTTTTTTTTTTTTTTTTTTTATATCTGGAACATTTTCATTTCTATAAATTATTTAATATATATATTTATAAAAACCTTTTTATAAATATTTTCATCATAAATAATTTATATTATTATTTTTTTTTAAAACAAGAAAATTACATATAAATATATATATTTAAATATATGTATTATCACATCCTTATTTAGTTCCTTAATCTTTTGGTATTATTCTATATATAATATATATAATATATATATTATATTGTATATAATTAAATATATTTGTATATCAATATATGATATATATAATATATATATATTTAATGAGTGCGCTTTTCTGTGTTGTTATAAATATATGTAATAATTATACATATATATAATATATTGGATAAAATATATTTAATTATAATTTCCTTTTTTTTTTTTTTTTTTTTTTACATACTACTTATTATTAATATAAAAAATGTATATGGATTATCACTATTTTTATATTTTCCTTTTCAATAATAAAATATTATATTTTAAAAATATAAATAAATAAATAAATAAATAAATAAAAAATAAAGATGTAATTATATTATTATTTTTTATAGTGAGTCATCATATTAATCATCTTAAATTGAAAGAGTTTTTAAAAAATTTCATAAATTACTTTGATATATATATATTTGAATTCATTTTTTCTTTTCCTTTTTTTCTGTTTTTTTTTTTAAATAGGTATTATATATATATATATATATATTTAATTTCCTTAGAGCTCCAAATCTATATAATTTCAATATATAGACGTTCATATCTATATTAAACAACTTCAAAATTATTTTTGAATAAATAAATATAATAATTTTATATAATCCATATTTAGTGTGTTCTCCGTCCCGTCTTTATTTATAATATATAACATATGTATTATTAATAATATGTAATTTGGTCTTATATCTCATTAAATAATAATAAGTTAAAAATATTTTGAAATAAAAAAAAAATGAATTAATTAGTATATTATATTATCTCATTAAATAAATACTAGGAACATACATATAGTTTTTATAATATATACATTATTATATATGTAATAAGAAAATTTAAACGATATAATATACACATATATATATATATATATATATATATATATATATATAATCAACATATATTATATATGGGTTTTTTTTTTTTTATTCTTATTAATATATTCTTTCCTAATTAGGAAAAAAAAAATAATAAATAAATAAAATTAAAAAACATAGGAACATAAAGATTGTTATATTATTATAAAGGTCTGAAAAAATGAATCCTCATGACATTATAGATTCCAATATTTCATTCGATATAAAGAAAGTAAGAAAAGACTTTATAAAAAGTATTATAAAAGATGAAGAATATAAAAAGAAAGATGATAAAAAAAAAGAAATTGTAAAAACTTGTAAGAGTTATAAAGATTTCTGTGATATTGTAAATGCTGTAAATATGAAACCTATAAAAAAATATGAACCAAAAATAACGTATGAAGATTATATTCATATGCACTTTTCTTCATCTACTTATGAATTAGATACATACCAAAAAGACAATAAAAAAATTAAAAACATTCTTATGATGAATAATTATAATGTTCATCGTAAACAGGATATTTCATCTTTAAATGATATATCTCACAAAAAAGCTTTCAATGAAATAAAAGACTTCACGTATAGAATAAAAAATATATATCCATATATATATATATATATATATATATATGACATATCCATTTCATCTATATAATTATATTAACCACAATTAATAAAAAAAAAAAATTTCCTTTTTTTTCTAGACATGTTCTTAAAACATATAAAGACAATTATTACGAATACATAAGAAAAAATTACAACTCCGATGATATAATAGTTATAATATCTTTAATAAAAAATCATTGGGATGTGTTCATAGGAAAAAAAGAAAATTTGTTGGAAGAAAATTTACATGATCCAGATTTTATAATTAATTTAATTAACTTTCTTTTTTATATATTTAATTATTGGACCAAGAGAGACTTCTCTCTTTATTTTACTCATGATGAATTACATGACATTAATTCAACACTTCATTTTATAAAGGGGAATATAGAAAAAGAAACATGGAATAATGACAAAACATTAAATATGCGTTGGAATTATATAAAAGAAACGACTTTATAAATATATATAATAATAATATGCAAAAAAAAATAATAAACACATTGTCAACATATTATAATATTTCTCCCTCAAATATATATATATATTTATATATATATATATATATATATATGTATTTATTTGTGCTTCTTTTTTTTAAAAGATGCTATTTGAAATTAATTTTTTTTAATTATTTACTTTATTTTTATTAAAATAGAATATTTAATTTTAGTTATAATTGCGTTTCATAGTAATTATAATTTGTTTATAATAATATAAGCTATTTATTTTTTTTTTTTTTTTTTTTTTACAATTCTCAATATTAATTATATACACATATATATAATCACATAAATAAAAAAATATACATATATATATATATATATATATATTATATATATTTAATTTTTTTTTTTTGTGTGTGATTTCAAAAAAAAAAAAAAAAAAAAAAAAGAAAAAAAAAATTTATGCATATCCAAAATTTTCTAAAACTTGACGTTGTTCAGGGTTGATTAAATTAAGAGCTTCAGATTTTATTTCTTTCTTTTCATTTAGGTTGTTAACTTTTTTCTTATAATAAGCTTTTGAGACTTGTTTTCTTAAAACTTCATTTTTTTTAACTAATGAATCATAATTCCATCCAACTCTTGAACTTAAGGTACCTAATCGACAATATCTTCTGTGCTTTTTTAAACGGAAAGCTCTAAGAGCATTTGGTAAAACATATTTCTTTTTCTTATCATATGGATAAGGCATACCAACACATACTTTCAATTTCTTTAAGGCAAGTTGTCCTTTATATGTTTTATGAGGTAACATACCACGTACACATCTCCACAATATTTTTGATGGTTCTCTTAAATGTAATGGTCCTTTTTTTGGATTTGTATTAGTTCTTAATCTTAAAAATTCTTGATACTTAAGCTTATTCCTATATAAACTTCCTGATATGTTTATATCTTCACATCTTACTGCTACTATTCTTTGACCATTTAATAATTCCTTTGCTATAAGTGATGACAACCTACCTAACAGGTGACCCTTACAATCGATAACATATTCCTACAAAAAAAATAAAATAAAATAAAATAAAAAAAAATAAAAAATAAAATAATATAAAATGTATATATATGGAAATATATAATATATATATTATATATATATAATATATATTTAATATGTTGGAATTATTTTCTTAAATATAATTGTTCACTATTTATATATTAATATATATATATATATATATATATACATTTTCATATTTTTATTGAAAGAATTACCTTTTTATACATTTTGTTCTCTTTATATAAAATTAAAAAATATTTATATTTTTACGATAGAAAAAAAATTATTTACAAAAATTTATTTCTTTAGATTTATAATAGTTATTTATATATTATCCTTTTATTATGATATATTTTTATGTACTTTTTTTTTTTTTTTAAGATATTTTTACAAAAAAAAAAATAAAAAAAAAAAAAAAAAAAAAGAAAACAAATATTCAAATAATTTTATATATATAAATAAATATACATATTATATACATATATATTATATTTGTAAAAATAGAAAAAATTAAAATTTAAAAGGGATAAGGAAAAATACATATATAATATAATATAATATATATATATAATAATTATATGTTATTTTATATAATATATATGTAAAAAATAAAAAGAATTTTATAAATTATTTTAAGTATATTATATTATATTTATAATTATTTTATTATACATTTTATGTGAGAACACAAATTTTATAAAACTAAAAAAAAAATTCCCAAAAGGTTTTAAAAAAGGTTATTATTATAATATATACATAATAATATATTATACATATATTTCTTAATTCTTACAAATATATACTATACTTTTATATATATATAATATTAAGATGTACATAATAAATTATATTTATTTATATATATATAATATATTATATGTATAATTTTTTTTGGTTAAGGCACTTAAACATAATCTTAAATAAATCATAAAAATTATTCAAACAAATTTTTCTTATATATAAATATATTTTATACGTACAATAAAAACATACATATTATAAATATATATATATTATAATATTATCTACATCTACTTAAATATTTATTTTATAATTGACATATTGAAAGAACTGTGTTGATATTATTATATATATATTATAACATTGTATTATATATGTATAAATATATATATATATATATATATATATATATATATATACCCATGAACAGTTTGTATATGATCATTTATATATATATATTTTTCCTTTTAAATTGTTGAAACTTTTTCATATTATAATATGTTATTTTTTCCATATTTTTTTATTTTTTATATAATGTAATATTTATAAAATATATAATAAAAATGTTTTATATGTATTTCTTAATTTTTTTGATATAATTAATTGAAAAATAGAAAAAAAAAAAAAAAAAAAAAAAAGAGGCTCCCATACCCTTATCACCACTTATAACTCTCTCATGAAAAATATATTGGCTAACATATAAAAATATTATATATATTATATAATATATATATTATAATAATAAAAAATATATATTTTTTTTTATATCAATATTTAAAATAATATATTTCATGTATTTTTTTTTATTTTTTAAATTTATTTTAAAAAAAAAATATATATATAATATATATTATTATGAGCCTAATAATATTAGTATATATATATATATATATATATATATATATATATAATAAAAGGAGTCCCTCAACAATATCTTAATAATTAAGTAGTACTATTAAATATATTTTAAACATAAAGTATTACACTCTACAATAAAAAAAAAAAAAAAAGAAAGAAATAACAGGCAATATATACATATATATATATATATATATATTATATATATATGTTCAATGTAGTTATAGGTTTTATTATTATCTTTATTTCTTGATAGAATGATAATAGATGAATAAATTTATGATAAATTCATAACTATAAATTATATTATATTTCTAATATTTATTGTCCATAAATTATAAAATATGTATTAAAAAAATATATTAAAATAAGCATATAATATATATATATATATATACATTTATATGTGGCTTTTTAAAATTATAATTTTTTTTTTTTTTTTTTTTTTTTTTTCTGTCTAATAAAAAAAAAATATGCTAACATATGTTGTTCCCTTTTCTTCATAATTATATACCCATTATATTTTTTACTAATAAATAAAATTAATTAAAATATATATACATATATTTAATTTTAATATTCTAATTGTTATATTAAAATATTTAATTATTTATAAATAATAATATTTTTCCCCCACACACATTATATATATATATATATATATATATCATATGTATATTTAAAAAAAAAAAAAAAAAAATGAGCAACTTCATTAACGTCATATCCATATTTGGTAGTAACAAAGGTTGAACCTTCATTAAAAATATATATATATATATATATATATATATATTTACCATTTAATATTATATATATATATATATATATATATATATATATATATATATATAACCGTGTGTTCTTATTATTTGTTAGATATTAAAAATAATATCCATTTATTAGGAGAAAACAAATTAGCCTATATTCATGATAATATTGTATTTATTATTAATATAGAAAAAAATGATATATATTCATATGATATACATTCCTCTCCTGTTTATATATTAAGATATTCGAACGTATTAAATTTGTCTGTAACATGTAAATAAATTATATATATATATATATATAATATTAGTATATAAGGTTGTATAATTATTTTTGTATATAAAATATAAGGTCTACTATTAATACTATTTTTTTTTTTTTTTCCGTCTATAATATATAATTATATGTCCTTATATTTTCTCATCAGGCAGTTTTAATAATTATATAGAAGCTAATTATATATCCATATGGGATACTAGCCAATATAAAGAACAAGATCATATAGAAATAAAAAACATCATAAATTATGATTGTCCTTATCATTTATTTAATCATTGTGACAAAAAGATAGACACTCAACACAATGAAAAGAAATATAACTACATATTAGATATAAAGTTTGTCGATGAATTAAAATGTTTATTAATATTAACGGATGATACATGTTATCATAAAAATAAAAATATATATATATATATATATATATATATATTTATTTATTTATAACACAAACGTTATATATTTGCATATATTTATTAACAAATAAATACATATATATATATATATCACCATTTCAATGTTTAGACAAATCGATGAGCTTATGGTCCCTGTCTAATACAATAAAGCCTTACTTATGCATACAAACAAATAAAAGTCAGCTTACCAATTTATTTATAATTTTTAATTATAATAATTATAAAACCAAAAACGAATTACTTATCAACAAAAATATACATCTTGAAGAACAATTAGAAGATCTAACAATTATAACATACAGTTCTTCGGAATTTTATATATGGTCCTTTTCTTATTACTTAGAATTGCGTATAAATTATTTTCATCCTATATATGATAATATATGTCCCTGTTATATGATCACATGTATTTGTCATATATGCGATGATTTGTTCTATATATCAACAAGTAATGGTAAAATTTATTTGTTTGATAAATATATTGTAATAAGGTGAAAAAAAAAAAAAAAATAGAAATAGATAGACGAAATAATGAAAAGAACATATGTTATATAATATAATCATGCTCTATATTTTAACATGTTTATCTTATTATCTTATTATTTATTTATTTTTTTTAATTTAGATATTACGACATGTTCAAGTATTGCATCTCATTAGTATCCCTTTTGAACAATCAACTTATTTGTGTCTTAGAAAATGGATATATTTATAAAATAAATAAGAAAGATCAAAATATTTTTTCTTATAAATTGAATATAAATACATTAATTCAATATTATTATAATGCAAAATTTAATGTTAACATAAATACCATTAGTGAGCAAAATGTTGTTCACTCAGAATTTTTTCTTGACACTTTATTAGTCCTTACAAATAATTATATTATTTTAATTAACCTACGTAGCGACGAGATAATAATACTATACGTTAAAAAAAAAAAAAATAAAAATATATATATATATATATATATATATATATTATATCTTCATATATATATATTTATATATATGTTTCTATCTTAGGAGTTAATTGAAGGAGATATTTATATGTCAACATTTCTCTATACAAATGATAAGTATGTTGTCTGTGTGTCTGCATTCATTGAGGGAGGAGAAAAAAGCTTAATTAAAATGTTCAATCTTGATAACACACTAAGAAGTAAAAATATAATAATATAATATAATATATATATATATATATATATATATATATATTTTACAAATATTTCTATATGCATACATTTTAGACATACCTTTAGTTGTAAAAGGAAAATTAAATTGTATAACTTCAAATCATTTCAAAGTAGAACAATACATAAAAAAGAATCCTCTCAATTTAAAAAACTCATGTGAACATGTATTGAAATGTAATTTAAGAAATAATAAAATAAAAACTATTTATATATTGTCTATAAAGAATCAGATTGTCTTTTATGAGGAGGCTGAATTTATGCTACATCCATTTTATTTTATATCATATTCACAAGATAGTAAAAATAAAATAAAATATAATATAATATAATATAATATAATATTTATGTAACATTATTGAGGAAATAAAAAGAAAATAAATATATAAATAATTATAAATATATATATATATTTATTATTTTTTTTTTTTTGTGCTTATTAGGATTTGTGACTTGTCTACTCTTTTGTAGTGATAATAAATATTTATTTTGCGGATTCAACGATGGCTCCATATATATTTACATAATTTATCAATATAATAATCACTGTTTTTATAGCGATCATAATATTAACAACCTTCAATTTAAAGATATGAATAAAAATTATTGCATAGCCTTATATAAAATATTCAGGAAAAGCATAGAACCAATTGATAAGATAAAATTATTGGATATCCATTTGTTTATTTTATTGGTTAGCTCTAATAAGAAAGTGTATTTATATAATGTCCTCGAGAATAAAATTTTTCATATAGATAATAATACAAAATTATATGATTTATCATATTTTCAATTATATAATTTGGATGATAAAGAACATATTGATTTTATAATGGATATTCTCAAAAAGAATATTGAAGAATATTTTGCCTTACAAAATAATAAAAGTAATGATAAAAACAAATCATCTGAATATATCCATCTAATCAACATTTTAAATAATATATATTATATTTATAAAATTATATATATTAATAAATCTCAAATATGTGATAATATTATATGTGAAGATATACTCACAAAGGATATAACATATATTAATGAAGAGAAAAAAAAAAAAAAAAATTCTCATTTTATAACACCTAAATATATTATATATATATTTAACAAGGTTATATGTATTATTAATGATATGGTTTTTGAATTAATAAAAAAATTAAAAGAAAATAATCATTGTAGTGAGGTTAAACAAAAAATATATGAAGACAACAATTTTAAAACATCATATGAAAAAATGTGTATCAATGTGGACCACGTAGTAACAAAAAATAAATATTCAAATAAAAAAAATAATAATAATAATTATAGTAATAACTATAATGATATATACAAACTTGCAAATAATCAAAATAAAAAAGACTACATATCTTATGTATATGAAAAGAATAAATTTAAAAGAACTTCTATTTTTTATAATGATATATTTTATAGCGAAATAAATTATTCTGGACATATTTTATTATGCTCCTTTAAAAATATAATACTTATATATTCATTGAAAAAAAAAAATTTATATTATCCTTTTCAATATAATAATATATCTACAAGTAATATAATAAAATGGAAATATGAATCATTTCCACTTATTACATATAAAAGTAATTATCTTATGAATGAAGAAAAATATAAACATATTGATTTTATTATTCATGTAAGGGATACAAAAAAAGAGACACCAACAAATATAAACTCACAAACATTTAATAACATGCATACTTTTAAAGACAATCAAGAAAATATCGATTTAAAAGAAAATAAAAATATAAAATCTATTAATAATAAGAATAATTATATGTCTATTGCTAAAAAGAATGAAAGTGATATAGGAAAGGTTTTTTTTATATATAATGATTATTTAAACATTTATTATTTTAAAAATAAAATATGTATAAATCCACAAATAAAAAAAACACATCTACAGAATATATCCAACAGTAATAAGATGATCAGTGTATTAACTCCTCTTTATTCATTTAATTCTAGTAATGCAAAAAAAAATAAGTATAAAATAAAAGTGCCATATGCAATAGATTATATAAACGAAAAGGATGTTGATGAGAACAAAAATATAAATAAAAATAATATTATTCATAATAATAATAAAATTAAGAAACAAGTGTGTAGATCTCAATATGTGGGAAATGATATAAATATAATAAATAAAAATAGTTCAAATGATAATACATTCTACTACACAATAGTGTCTTCTAATTGGTCTTATGATATATTTGTATATATAAAAGGTAATAAAAAGGAATATATTAATTGGTATATATATATATAATACACAAAAAAATTTATAACACATAAATATATATATATATATATATATATATATGTGTTTGTGTGTATTATTTGTCCAGGTGGTTGTATTAATAAAATTGAGAGAACCCACAGAAGCTCCTTAAAATTTATATGCAGCACAATAGATGAAGGTAATCACTTCATATTTAATCTATATAATTATAATAATTAACAAAATATACATATGCACATATCTTTTTATTTACTCTTACTACTATATATATATATATATTAACATTTTTTTAGATAATATACTGGAAATAAGTATACCAGAAAAAGTAGATATTTCTTACCAAACAATTATTGTTCAAATAAATTCTTTTCATAATATATGCTACTTATCTATTCCAATGATAGATAATAGATAATATATAATATATATATAATATTTATATTTATTTTTTTTTTTTTTTTTTTTTTTTTTTTTTTTTTTTTTTTTTTATGAATGATTATATTAAAACATTTAAAAATATACAACACATATATATAAACAACCTTTTTAATAATGTTTCTTTTAAAAAAATATTTAACATATGTCTTAACAATTAAAAAAAAAAAAAAAAAAAAAATTCAAAATGTAATTTGGTATATCACACAAAAATTGAAATACATTCATAAAATAAAATAAAATAAGAATGTGCAACTTAAAATTATAACAAAAAAATAAAAAAAAAAATAATATAAATAAATACATATATATATATATATATATATATATATATATATAATATATAATGTATATATTTTTAAATGTGCAAGATGTGGTTGGATAAAATGTTTAAGAATGTATGAAAAATATGAATAAATAGATAAAATAAAGATATATATATATATATATAAAATAAAATAATAATATAATATTTATATGTTGACATATATACATAACAACATTATTTTATCATCATTTGGTAAAATATAAATATATCAATATGTATATATATTTATATATTAACATATCATATATATATTAGATATATTGCGTTGTCTTCCCTTTTTAATATCCATTCATTTTTTTTTTTATAAGTAATATCAATATAACTATCTGAGAGATAAATATAACTAGATTTAATTTTAGATAGTTGTATATCACGAGCACATTTGGATTGTATTTTTAAGAAACCACTAAATAATCCTACATTTGTACAATTCCATAATTTAAAAGATAAGTCTAATTTTGAATAGGAAGCTAGAGCTGTTCCATTCGTATTAAATTTTATGCAATCTATATATTTTTTATGTCCTTGGAATATTTTTAATTTCTTTGCACTTTTTAAATCATATAGATATATACATTTATTTATATTATTTGCTACAGCTAATTTTTGTGTAAACTTATTAAATGAACATATATTATAATACTTAACTAATGTATATATTAAACTTGTTGATAATTTTAAACATAAAATTCTCACATTATTTGATGGATCTAATGAATTTAATAATATATCAATAATTATATTCATATACCATATAAATATACACTTATAATTTTTTATTAAAATTATTAATAGAAATAAAATTTTATTTATTGATGATACCTTTTTATGCATATTTCCAGTTATATAATGTAATGTTTTTAAAAATAAAAATGGTTCTAATCTTCCTATATTTATTAATATTTTTAAAAAACTAATATTATTTAATGATAATGTATATAATTCAAATATATTTAAAATAAAGTGACATATATTTATATAATTATGTTCATTAATTCTATATATACTAATATCATTTTCCATATTATTATCATTATGTTTTATATTCTCATTATTATAATGTTTTGAAAATAAAGCCTTCTTTTTATTCTTTTTCTCTTCATATTTATTTGTTATATAATCATTCTTATTATCACCACTATCATATTTATTCAAATGTATATTATTATTTTCATTATATTTATTAATATGTCCATATATATCATAAGTATCTAATTTATTATAGCTGTTATCATAAAATGTTATATAAGAAGTATCACGTTTTATATTATCATTATTATTATTATTATTATTATCGTCCACATTTTTATTTTTCTTATCTACCAAGGAATATTTTTTATGAAATCTAGATATATAACCACTATTATTATTATTACTATTATTATTATTACTATTATTACTATTATTATTATTATTACCATTCGTATCCATAAAATTTGTGATCTTTAATAATTCATATGATTTATTACGTATATTATATTTTTCCTCATTACTAATATATGAAAAGGTATTATCAAAAGAATTAATCATATTGTTATTACTATTCATATTATTATTACTATTGATATTATTTTGATTAGATTCATTACCTTCCATTTTATCGAACTCTATGTCACTTACATTATTTATATATTCCAAATAATCTTCTAAATAATTTTTCAAATTTA
Organism: Plasmodium sp. gorilla clade G2; assembly: GCF_900097015.1. Classification (NCBI taxonomy): domain Eukaryota; phylum Apicomplexa; class Aconoidasida; order Haemosporida; family Plasmodiidae; genus Plasmodium; species Plasmodium adleri (nom. inval.). The sequence goes on from NC_041702.1 coordinate 105,913, forward strand.
TTTCTCTCAAAGAATTATTTAACATTTTATTATCATTTTTATCAATATTTATTTCTGCATGGACATAATAATCTTTTAATGCTTTATAATAATTCTCATTAACTAATCTTTCATTGAATATAAAATCTTCTTTTTTTAAACACAAATTAAAAGTAACATTAGATACATTTTTCATATTATTTGTAAATATTCCTTTTTGTATTAACATTTGTAAATCCCAAGTAACTGAAAAACTTAATGATAATAAATGTATAAAGTGAAATAATTTAAATTTATTAAATTTAATATTTTTTTCTAAAAAATATTTGGTATCTACAAATATATAATAACATATATGATGTATTATTAATGTTATCATACTAGCATTAGTATAAAATGTTTTACAACTTGTTAAATATTCAGATTTTACTAATAATAATAATAATAATAATGTTAATGATATTTCATCTGCATATATAAATGGATATAAATATAAACATCCTATCTTAGGTATTATTATAGATATAATATATGTTCCACTTGTATCATATAATGATATCTCATCTATATTCTTTTCTATTATTCTTTTCTTCTTATTATTTATTCTTAAGATTTCTGTGCATGTCTTTGTATATTTATCTAATAACTTATCACTCATATTACGTAATATTCTATACATAAAATTCTGTAATTCTAATCGAATACTTTTATCATATGGATACATAGATATATAACTTAATAAAAATAAATTTATATCTATACCACTAGGTAAATTATCAATGATGTATTCATTAAAATTATTTATCACATCTTCATTATATTTTATTTTATACCACCTTTTCCACAATTCTAGAAATCTTAATATAAAACAAATATATAATGTTTTTATATAAACACTATTACAATATATTTCAATACTGTTATTATAAAAAAAAATTTCTTTATTCTTATGAATATTCCTTTTATATTTCTTACGTCCTTTTTCTTTCAATTTTTCTAATTTAATATTATTAGTTAATGAATATGAAACATCATCACACTTGTTATTTTGTATATTACTATTTATTTTATTTAAATATACACTACTTTTTTTTTTCTTCTTCATCATCTTAATCTTTTTCCTATAAATATTATTATTATTTATATAATTTCCTTTTTTTATATATAAACCTATACTCGATTTATCAGATGAATAATTTGATAAGTCATCATCTAAACATTTTAGAACCCATTTTGGAGATATATTCGAATTCTTTCTATTTATTCTAATATCTTTATAATAATTATACTGTAAAATATTATAATTACGTCTCTTTGTATATTCTTCTGTTAATATATTTCTTTCAACTTTTTTATTTTTTTCATCACTTTTTATGAATTCTTCATCTTTAGTGGTAATATTATCCATACTAGCATCATCACCATAATTATTTTTATTTATATTATCATTACCATGATTATTTCCATTTATATTATCATCAGCATGATTATTTTTATTTATATTATTATTTTTTTTTTTATTACCCATGTGATCATTATAATACATACAATTATATACATTATTATTTCTTAATATATCAGATTCTCGTTCATCATCATTCTCATATTTATTCATTTCTTGTGCACCCTCATTATAATCACCCATATTATTAGCTATCATTTTACTTTGTCTTATATCAACACTATTATTATCATTATCATTACCATTACCATTACATTTTAATTCATCTCTTTTTATTTCTTTATTTTGTTTTGTTTTATCCACCTGAAGATACGAATTTGACAAATTATTATTTACACTTATTTTTTTGGTCCAATTTTTATACTTTGAAAATTCTCTAAAATCTTTAAAAGGTTTTTTCTTTAGACTTCCAATCATTACATCCAAATAAATATACTTCTTTTTCAATATATCACTAAGGAAGTATTTTTTTTTGAACTTTTTATTATATGGATTATCATATTCTAAATTTAAAGAATCATAAAAAAACTTTTCTTTTTTTCTTTTCTCATTTAATATATATCTTTCTTTATGTTTACTACCAAGAGTTATATATACATCTGTGTCATTCTTTTTACATTTCATTGAATGCATTCTAGAAAAATAATATATCTGTGTAGACATTGGAATAACAAAACTAAAAGAAGATTCCTTTCCATGAATACATAAAGAAAATGGTATAGAAGGAAAATTAATTAAAAATGGATATAACTCTTTACATACTTGTATACAATTTTTAGGCATAAAAAAATGATATAATAATTTTGTTAATGGTAATGATTTCTTGGATAAATTACTATCTCTAAATAAAATAAAACTTATTATAGGTATTTGTGTTTTTACTGTATATTTACAAATATTGTTGTTCTCAAAATTATATCTATATATATTATTCTCACGTTTTAAATTAATTTCCTTTTTATTCTTTAAATCCTTTTCTTCATTTATATTATCTTTAAATGATAAGTCGAACGATACTTTCATTTTTCCAACATTTTCTATAGAACTATTTAAAATGGAAGCAGAGCAAATCGAAGTAGAATAAGTAGATGAAAACGATGACGAATAAGATGAAGAAGATGATATATAAGATGATGACGATGATGATGATAAATAATTTATATTACTATCTTTATTCTTATTAAAAATATAATCATTATGAGAATATCTTAAATTATTATTATTTACATTATTCACAATATTATATTTATAATTCCTTTGTGATATATTACCATCAAAATTATAATCATAATAATTATCTTCTTCCATATCATCCGTCGTATATCCATCATCTATTATATTATAATTCTCAAGTCTATTCACATCCTTTATTTTAACCCTATTCAAAATATTTAAATGTGTTATATTAACACCTAATTTTAAGTAACACTCATCATATGAAAAATTTGTTAAATGCATAAATTCTGAATCATATATAGATCTTATAAATTGACCAGTATTATAATTATATATATATATATAATTATTTAACAATATTATATATAACAAAGAAGAATATGTATTTATATATATATTATTTATTAGTTTGTAATTTATTTCATTTTTTTTTTCTAATTTTCGACATGTACAATGGAAACAGACACTTGTCATATTTTTTAATTCTTTTTCTTTTTTTATAATATAATATTCTTTATTATAAATATATGGTTTTATTCCTTTTTTTTTTTTCTTCTTTGTATTATATTTAATATGATTATCATTGTTATCACTATAACTTTCTTCTTCATTTTTTAGAGGATGTTCATTATCACATTGGTCATCATATTTTTCACCATATTTTTCGCCATACTTTTCACCATATTTTTCGCCATACTTTTCATCATATATTTCACCATATATTTCATTGTTCATTTTATTTCTACTCATCCTTATGCTACCCTTTTGTATTCCTTTCATTTTATTAACACTTTTATATATATTCTTATATATATCAAAAGAATATTTTTGTTCCTCTCCATAATTATTTAAAGAACAATCTTGTATTTGTTTCCTACCAACAAACATATTATAATAATAATCATCATAATTTCCTTTGTGTAATATTTTCATGCCTATACTTTTTTTATGTTTTAATATGTTCAATAAATTATATATATTTTTATTTTCCTTTCCAATATGACTTGACCTTCTTAATAAACTATGTACATAATTATAAATAATTTTTTTTTTTTCTTCTTTGATTTTTTTTTTTTTTTCATTTTCTTTTTTTTTAAAAAAATACATATTTTTGCTATTTTTATATTTTTCTATTTCTTCATCAGTTGTTATGCATATTTTATATGGATCATTTTGACAAAAAAAATGAAATCGATTTTTATCATAATATATAGGATTCAAATTTAATAACATGATATTATTACTACTATCACAAGTTAATATCCAATGATCTTGTTCCATTTTTTTAAAATTACTCATATCTTCTTTAATTATTTCTTCAAAATTTTCTTCTTTCTTTTTATCTTTATCATGTTCATCTTTTTTCTTTTTTTTATTATTTGTAACAATCGAAGTATCAGATATATCTTTTTTATTTTTTAAATTATTAGAAATATAATTTTCTTTTACAACTTTATGAATACTACATACATAAGACAAATGACAATTTTTTAAAATCTTAACAAGAGAAAAATTTATTAATTTCCATATAAGGATATCTCCATGATTACTACCACCAATTAAAAAATTATTTTCATAATATAGTGTTGTAATAAACATATCCTTACGATATCTATTATACATTTTTTTTGGAATATATAAATTACGAATCACCTTTTCTTTATTCAGTTTATTATTATAAGAATTTATTAATGTGCTCGTAACACATCCGTTAGTATAGCTGATAATAATATAGATATTTAAATTATGATGTGCTATAACATAAGAGCAAATACTACCTTCACTTTTTTTCTTATCAGAATAGGTTATATTATTATTGTTATTATTGTTCATGCTATATATATTCAAATCATATCCATTTATATTGTCATTAAAAATTTTTGTATTTTCCTTCTCCATACATTTTTTATCAACATATTCATTTATATTAGCATCCTTTCTATTAATTGTATATCTATCTTTACTTTTCATCATATGAATAACCCGTTCTATATTTTTCTTCTTAGGCAACAGCCACACCTTTTCCAATTTTGATGTCTTATACCATATATTATATAAATATTCATATACTATTATTCTACGTCTATAATTCTTATTTACAAAAAAAAAGAAAAAATCTTCTTTACATTTAGAATGTTTCTCAATAGGATTATATTTATAATTTTTATAATCCTCAAAAATAACATTTTTCTTTTCATCATCACATATAAATTTTATATTCTCATTCTTTTTATCTTTCCTTCTTTCAATGCTTCTTTTTTTAATTGTATTATCTATTAATTCTTCATTCGAGTTATTCAACCTTTTTATATATTCCGAAGAATATATCTTATTACTATAAAGATTCATATCAGCACTCTCACTAATCTTAATCTCGAAATTTTCTTTATTCTTATTATTCATAGCATCTACAGTATCTTTCACTCTTTCCGTAACATTCTCTCTATAAATAATCAAAGGAACAGCACTATTAAAAGAACCTAACAAATCCTTTGAAACCCTTGTCAAAAAGAAAGATTTTATATTCGACTGAAAGGATAAAAACAGACTTGAAAATTTTAATGGTAAGGTGTATGTATAGAAATTTCCTTCATTTGTCCATGCAATAATTGATCCACATATATTCTTAGATAATTTCTGCATAATATTGTAAGACTTTTTTTTAAAGCCCATCATTTGGAAGATACCTAAGATGAAAGGGGAAAAAAAAAAAAAAAAAAAAAAAAAAATAAAAAAAAAAATAAAAAAAAAAAAAAAAATAAAAATAAAAAAATTATTACTATGTTAATTGGTGGTTATGAAATGGAGCTATGTAAAATAATATGAACAAATATATATATACACATATATATATATATATTTTTTTTTTTATATTTATATTTTTATTTTACCTGATGAAAATTTCCATATAGGCCTACGAATAACCTGAATACCCACCCAATGAGTATTATGTAATATCCTCTTTTGTTTTTCTTGATAATCTGGACAGAATAAATCCATCAAGGGGACAAAATATGATGACATATTTGAAGAAACATTTGATGAAACATTTGATGAAATATTTGATGAAATATTTGTTGATGGATCAGATACATTATTTAAAGATGATACACATTTTCTTTCATAAATAATTAATCTTGTTTTTTGTAATAAAATAATATAATTATCTATTATACCAATTTGACTCGAATATCCATTGGTAGCTATTTCTAATGTTTTTTTTTCGAATTCATTTAAATTAGCTATATGTATTGGATCTATATTATATATACCCATATATTTTTTATATATATCTTCTTTACCTTTAATATATTTCTCATTTTCTTTTAAATTAATATCATTAGTTGAACTGATACGTGTTTTTATTAATTCATCATATATACAATTTTCAGATATATCTTCTATCATTTCATTATATAATTCTAATTCTGTTTTTTCTGTCCTAATAACAAAACGACATTTACATTTATAATAATTTAAAAAATCAGTCAAATCCCAACATATAACATCTCCATTATTTAAAGAAGCAGAAATTAAAACTGGGCAATAAAATAGATTATTCAAACGATCATTAACTTCTTTATCTTTTAATTTTAAATATTCATCATTTAATATATTATTATTATTACTACTAATATTATTATCATTATTATTATTATTATTATTGTTTATGTATAGATCTTCAAATAACTTCTCATAACTTTTCTTCACACTATTATCATTCATATCCTTTTCCTTTTTATCATTCATACTAAATAATTTACGTTTTAATAATTTAAAACATTGTATAACCGATCTTTGATTATCTTCCTTTAAATAAGGAACAACACCTGTAGCTATAGAGCATAATTTTAAATCGGACGTATGAATGGAATTCTTTCGTTTATAATTTTGACCTTTTATATTATTATTATTATTATAATTATTATTATTATTATTATTATTATTATTAATATTATTGTTGTCGTTGGTGTATCGATTGACAACTCCAAATATATTCTTCAATTTGATGGTGTCCTCATGAATATTATTATTTATATCTTTATCTCGATCTAACTTATTATATGCCATATTTTTATTTTTACTATTAATATAGATATTATTATCTTGAGGATCAGATGACATATTATTATTTAAATAATCATACATATTATTTATATTGTATATATTATTATCATCTGATCCGTAAGAAGAAGAATAATATTTATCATTAATATCACCAATATAATAATCTTCTTCTTCTTTTATATCATTTGGATTTGTGTTCTTCTCTTTCTTATTATATTTATTCTGTATATTCTGATAAGGATTAATATTTAACTCTGCTATTATTTCCTTATTTGTATTAGCCCATATATCAACAACAAGAACTTTTTTCTCTCCACTAATTAATAAGAATCTTCTATCTGGTAATATTCTTAAATTATAAATAATAAAATCAAAGTTTTTTAAAACTTTAAAACATCTACCTTCATCAATTGACCAGAAATATATTATATTATCTAGATGTAATGATATCAATACTTCTTTAGATACACATTCAATTAAAGAACAACATGTTAAACCGTAGCATAATTGTAATATGCTATTATTGCATGTATTATTACTATTATTTAATAAAATATTATAAGGTAATAAATTAATTCGATTACAAAATCGTTTTTTTTTTTTCTTAACAAATTTTTTATAATTACTATTATTCATATTATTATTATTCATATTATTATTTTTGATATTATCATTATTATTTATCTTTTCAGAATTACCATTTTGATCACTATCATTTATATTATCACCAATTTTATTATTATCCTTATTTAATAATTCCTCTTTTTTATTTCCTTTATCATAATAATGATCATCAACCATATGATTAGTACTACTACTAAAACTTTCACTAATTTTATTATCACTCTTATCATCATATTCATCATCTTTCTTTATATAACCTTCTCCGATTATATCCTTTTTTATTTTATTATAAACATATTCAACTTTATTCTCATCTATCCTAAATAAAATTATACTACCCTCATAACTACCAACAGCTAATGTATTACAATTTTCATTTACAGAATAACATGATAAACTAAAAGGAGAAGAAAAATTAGGCCACACCACAGACCCTAATTTTAAATCTTCATTCATCCTTATTTCATATTTTTAAATAAAACAAAAAAAATAAAAAAATAAAAATAAAATAATAAAAATAAAAATAAAATAATAAAAATAAAAATAAAAATATATATATATATATATATATATATATATATATATATAACATATAACATATAAGGCAAACTTATGACTATTTTTTTATATTTAATATTATAAAAATATGATTAATATATTCTTTATGTGAAACAAAAATAAAATAAATAATATAATATTAAAATGAAATGGCTATCTGATAGATAAATCTAAACAAAAATGAAAGGAAAATATTATATATATATAAATATATATATATAAATATATCAAATATATACATATATATAATATATTAACAATTCTTATGTTATATTGTTCATATAAATATATTTTTAAATAATTATTTAAATTATATTATATTCAAGTTATAAGAAAAATTTTAAACATAATAATAATGATAATAGGTAAATGATATAATATATATAATATATATATTATATATATGTAATAATTTTTTTTTTTTTTTTTCAACTTGTTAATTTTATCAATACGTATATTTATTATATATATATTATATATTATATATATTATATATATATATATATATATATATATATATATATATATATACTTAGTAACACTATTCTAATGTTTAAATGATTATATATTTAATTTTTTTTTATTTTATATATATATATGTATATATTTTTTTTTTTTAATTATTTCCTATTCACTTAATATTACACATATATTAAATATTCTCATATAAAAAAATACACATATGTGATTTAAAGTATAATGCAATATTTTATATATATGTATATAAATATGATATATTTTATTTACATATGAAACATAATAATATATATATATTTTTTTTTCTATAATATAAACCTCATTTGTATCATCTTTCAATAAAGAAAAAAAAAAAAATAAGACTATGTTAGTATATAAGATTTTTTTTTTTTTATTACTATTTTTTCCACCTTAATATAATTTTTCATAGTAGGAGAACAAATTTTAAGCAACAATAAGGAAAAAAAAAAAAAAAAAAAAAAAAAAAAAAAAAAAAAAAGTGTGCAGACGTGCATACAATCAAATATTGTTATTATTTATATATTCTCATATATATATGTATAATATATTTTATTTTTTTTTTTTAAGTTATTCAATTTTGTTATATGTTGTATTACATATTTATAATATTTATACATATTACTTTTTATAATATCATTTTAAAAAATAACCATAAAGAAAGAAAGTTGAATAGTTATTTTTTAAATCCAAAAAAAATATATACATACAAATAATTTATGTATATATATTATGTCACCTATTTGTATTACATTTATTTTTGTTGCTTAATGTTTTTTTTTATATTTCAACCTTAAGAAAATTAAAAGAAAATTCATTGAAATGCTTATTTATTCATAAGCAATATTATGCTTAAATTTATGCATACATATATATATATATATTAATTATATTTATATTTACTTTTTCTTTTTTTAATATCATATATTTAAATATGGTTATTCTATGAAAAAAAAAAAAAAGAGGCAAAAAAAAAAAATTTATATAATAATAAAAATAATGATATAATATATAGACATATATATTAAGTATATATATATATATATATATATATATATATATATATAATATAACATAATATAATAATAATAAAAATCTATATATAATTAATTTTTTTTATTATAAACACAAATACACAGTAAATAAAAAATATATGTATATATACATACATATAATTAAAGTATAAATTCTATAATATAAAAAAAAAAAAAATTGGAAATCATAAAAAATAATGAAAAAAAAAAAAAAAAAAACAAATTAATATAAATACATACATATATATATTATTTGTTATAATTTTTATTAATATAAGAAAAATAAACAATATATATTTATATAATATATCATAATGCATATTTAAAATCACTAATATATTTTAATTAACAAACAAAAAAAAAAAAATAAAATAAAAATAAAAATAAAATGATAAAATAATAAAATAATAAAATACTTAAATAGCATTTTGTTTTTTTCTTTTTAAAGACTTCTTATAACTTTTTTACCACACATATATATATATATATATATATGATAAATATGTGTTCTTTTTATGGTTCATCTTTAGAATTACTTCAATATATTAACAAAAAAATATATCATACTGCCATCATTATGTATATATATATATATACAATTATAACTTTGAGAATATTTTACTTTTTTGAGAAACATTTCTCTTTTAACAAAAAAATAAAAAAAAAAAAAAATAAAAAATAAAAAAAAAAATATATATATATATATATTGACTATTTCATTTTATTTCATTTTATTATTTTTTATTTTATTATTTTTATTTTTTATTTTTACAAATGTTATATATGATCATCATTATTTTCATTCGACATACCTGTAGCATTATCATCATTTTGATTATGTTCTGTGTCATTTTCATCAGTTTTATTACTTCCATCTTTATTTTTTTCATTTTTTTTTTTATCTTTATTATCATAACTTTTTAACCAATTTAATTTATCGAACAGATATTTTTTGACAGTACTTTGTCTTCTGGTAGTATTCCTTTGTTCTTCGTTTGAATCATTATTATTAAGAACATCAGAAGGGTTGTGGTTATGAGTATTGTCTGTATTGTTATTATATTTATAACTACTGCTGGTGTTACTATGTCTTCTATCTTCATTAATATTATTATTATTATTATTATTATTGATGATGTTGTTTTTATTATTATTATTACCATTAATGCTTTTTCTGTATTCCTCTTCATTTTTATAATTTCTTGATTTTTTTCGAGTTCCCTCTTTTTCATTATCACTGTCTCGACTTCTCCTTGTGCTATTGTTACTATTACTCGCATTACTATAAGTATTATTATTAACCCTTTCATATAATCTCTTTTCATTTTTTTTAGTTGTACTTGATTTACCTGTATTTATATCAAACGATGCTCTTTTATCCTTTACATTATTTTCATTCTTATCATTTAATTTGTTTTCTTTTGAGACACCTATAGATACTCCTGTATCATTTGTATTAGATTCAACGTGTTCAGAATTTACATTTTTTTCTCCTTCGTCTTTTCCACCATCTCTTTCATTACCTCTTTCATCACCTCTTTCATCACCTCTTACATCATCTCTTCCATCACCTCTTCCATCATCTCTTCCATCACCTCTTCCATCATCTCTTCCATCACCTCTTCCATCATCTCTTCCACCAGCATCATTATTTACAATATAATGATCATTATTAAAATTACAACTATAATTTATATTAGCAAAAACATCACTTAAATCTGTTAAATATAACTGCGATATAGTTCTCGTATTATTATCGTTGCTTCTATCATTCGAATTTGTTCTTTCACTTATTACATATACATTCGATGTATCAAAAACATTTTCATGTAAATAAGATGGGTTATATGTATTATTATCATAATAATTATTCCTACGTCTTGTGTTATTATTATTATCATCATTATTATTGTTGTTATTATTATTATCATTATTATTTCTTACATTTTCTGAATCATTATTTCTTTGACCTCTGTTATTATTTTTATTAGTTTCATTTTTAGGTGTACAGTAGTAATAATTTTCTTCCTCTACTTCATCATCTTGTATATTAAAATAATCTTGATTCATATTACGTCTATTACTACGTCTATAATTACTATAACGATATCTACTATTATAATTATTCTGTCTTGATGATGAACTTCTATTATTATTACCACTTGACACATTAGACATATCTTCATTACCTTCATTTTTTTCATTCCCCTTATTATTATTACTACTACTACTACCACTTGAACTATTATATATATCCTTATTATCATCATGATCATTTGTTTTTTTCCTCTTATTTCTTTTCTCTTCTTCATTTCCTTCCTCCCTATTTATTTCTTCCTTTCTATTATTTTCATTCCTTTCTTCATATGACTCATTACATTCAGAGCGTGTTTCTTCAACTTGAATAACATCTGGATTTTCTTCATTAATATTTACACTGCTTCTATTTCTATTACTGCTGTGAGTAAAAAAATTATCAGGTGATAAATAAATTCTGTCTATTCTATAAGAATCATTATTTCCTGATAAAAAACTGTTAAAAACTTGTTGTAGTATTGAAGTAGTTTGCTCATTTGTAAAAGAATCTAATATATTAATATCGTAGTCATCTCCTAAAGCACTATAATTTGTTTCACTTACATTATGTCTACGACTATTATTATTATTGTTACTATTATTGTTATTATTACTACCATCATTATTATTATTATTATTATTATTATTATTACTGCCATCATTATTATTAGTATTATCATTATTAGTATTATCATTATTATTATTATTATTATCATTATTGTAAGTATTATTTCTAGACATTTCAGAATTCAATCTTTCCCTCAATTCTTCCCTCTTACAATTATATTCCTGATCATCAGTAGGTAATTCAAATCTGCATGTAGGACATGAATTTCTTTCTTTCAACCATGGAATAATACAAGAACAATGAAATACATGTCTACATCTCTCATTGTCTGTAATTCTATGAACCTCATCATTTTCTTTATATTCTTCTCTACATATTGCACATGATTCTAATTCTTTTGCTCTCTCTTCTGTTAGTTTTTCTACTTTCAAATTCTTAATAACTTCTTCTGAAGCTGGTGGAGGACCATTTCGAGATGGATCGCTTTCCATTATTATTGTTAATACTTGATCTAGAGATATGTTGTCAAATGTATTTGCAAACATGTTATCTATTAAATCATGAAAATTAAAACGTCCTGGAGTATTAAAAGGTATATTTGTTATATCAATAGCTCTTGTTATTATTCTTGGATTTCTTGTATTCCTATTATAACTATAGGTTCTTCCAAATATATTTCTATTCCTATTTTCATTTTGGCTAGTCTCATTTGTGTTACTATCGTTTCTATTTTCATTAATACGACTAGAACTTCTACTACCTACATTGCTATTATTATGTTCATTATTATTTTCATTATTATGGTCATTATTGTTGTTATTATTGTTATTATTATTATTGTTGTTATTATTATTATTGTTGTTGTTATTATTATTTCTATTATTATTATTTCTATTAATATCATTAGAATTGTTTGACGAACCTACAGCAGCTGTGAAATGCACTTCTGCATCTGCAGATCGAAAAGTAGGATTAAATATTTGCTGATACATATTTCTAAATAACATAAAATCATTAAAAAAATTATCATGTTCTCCTCTCACATGACTACTTCTACTATTATTATTATTATTATTACTACTACTATGGTTGTGATTATTATTACCACTATTATTATTATTGTTATCATAATTTCTTCGGCTTCTTGTTGGAATATTAGTACGATAACCAAAATTGTTCATATTTCTATAACTATAATGTCTATTATTTATATTATTATTACTATCACTATTATTATTATTATTTCTGTTATTATGTCCACTTCTACTTTCTCCTGTATCTCTACTCACATGTAATGAATGGAAACTCAAAGGGTCATCTTCATCGATTTTCTCAACAAATCCTACGTTGTTACAACCCTTACATTTTATTTCACCATTATAAATAATTTCAACATCACTAGTTCTTTTTACATCTTCACAACTATGACAGAAATAATCATAATCATCAACTTGATTCATGCTATTTTATTTATTATTTTTTAAAACTATAAATATATTTCAAGGGGGTGGGAATTTGCAAAAAAAAATATATATATATGACAAATATATAAATAAATATATATATATATATATATAAATATATATTATAACAAATGTTGACAAAAAAAAAAAAAAAAAAATAAAAATAAAATATTTAAATTTAATGTCTCATAAATATATGTATATATATATATATTTTTTTTTTTATATTTTTCAAATTTAATCGGTTAAACAAAATTATTATATATATATATATGTTTATCTATTTATATATACTTTTTGATTAGAGCCTGATATTATATCCTTTCTTTTTATATTTATATTTACTTATATAATATATATATTATATATTTTTAATATAATTATCTTCGTACTTTATTATTATTTTTTTTTTTTTTTTTCTAATTTAATAAATAAATAAATATACATATATATATATATAAACGCTTTATTCATATACATATATATTTAAATCGTAATATATATTGAATGAGTATCATAAACTTCTTATTCTTTTTTTTTTTCTTCTTTTTCTTCAATATATATCATATGCATCACTTCTTATATAATAATATTATTATATATATCTCAATATTACGTATGCAATTAAAAGTTTATAATATAAAAATATAAATTTATATTATATAATAAATAAATATATATATAATATATATATATATGTATAATACTGCTTTATATATTAATATTTATTCCTCCTTTTTTTTTCATTTAACTTAATTTTTTATTTCTTATCCATCAAATATATATATAATATATAAAAATATATATATATATTTATATATATTGAACGCATAATATATGTACATATATAATAATATAAAGTATTTTTCCTTCTTTCAATCTTAAAATAAAATATATATTATAATATATATATATTATATATATAATTATTTGCTGGGATGTATATCTATATATTTTTGTTATAAAAAAATATATATCAATAATATTATTTTATTTTATATTATATATAAAAAAGTACTTATTTTTATTTACATTTAATATATTATATATATATATATATATATATATATATATATATTTTATATAAATCTTATTTTTTATTTTTCTTTTTTTTATTTTTTTTTTTCTTATTTATTAATTAATCATTTTGTGCTTGTATTCCTTAAAAAAATATTTATATATATAAGTAGAATCTTTTATTATAATCAAAATATATATCTTTTGATATTTTTTAATACTTTTATTTTGTAAAATATTATTTTAAAATATGTATAAAATACAATTATAATTTTATATTAAAAAATTATATATATAATATAAATATATTTAATTATATATATATATATATTATTTTTTTTTTTTTTTTTTTTTTTTTTTATTACAATTACACCACTACGACATATATATAAATTTATAAAAAAAAAAAAATATATATAATATAAATAATAATATTATATATATTATATTATATATTAATATTATATTTATTATTATAATATAATAATATATGTATATAAAAAAAAAAAAAAAAAAATACATGTATATATATAAATAATAATATTATATGTATGTATATATATATATATATATATATATATCTTAATAATATATATTATATATATATATGCAATAAATGTATTATTTATATTATATTTATATTGTGATAAAATAAATAATACGTAAAGTACATTATTTATATAAATATTAATTTTATATTATATTTTTATTATTTTTTATAATTTTTTTTTCCTTTTTTTTTTTTTTTTGTTATCTTTGTATATGATATATTATAACTATATAAATATTTTCTCATTTAAGTGTAAAAATAAAGAAAGAAGAAAGAAAAAAAAATTTTTAAATATAAATATATTTAATCTTGTATATAAATATATATATAATATATTTTTTATTAACATATTAATTTTGAAGAATATTTTACGCATAAAATAATTAAATATAAAATATTATGTAAAATTAAAACATTACCTCAATAAATAAAAGTTTATCTTTTCAAATCTATATATATATATATATATATATATATATATATATTATTATATATATGTATATATGTTAATATTCTTATAAATAAATATATTATAATATATTATATATTTTATTTTGTTCGTAAAAAAAAATACACTTATATTCTTATAAACTGAAAATTTATATATATTATATATGTATGAGGAAAAAGAAAAAACTTTAATTCATCATATAAAAAAAAAAAAAAAATTTTACCTTTTATATAATTTTTAATAATATTATATATATATATATATATATATATATATATATTATATTATACCCATTTAATATTATTAAAATATATTTACGTGTCCTTTTTTTTTTTTTTTTTATATATATATATATATATATGTACAGTTGAATTATAATAAAATATCTAATAAATATCTTTTTAAATATAAAATACCCATGTTAAAAATATAACTATGTAAAATATAATAATATTATGATCATCAATATATATTATATATATATGTATTATTCTTATATAAAACATGTTTTTGTTTTTATAACAAATAAATGAACATTCCTTGTGTTTTACTTTTTTTTCATTCTTTTATTTTAATTTTCTCAAGAACAAAAAAAAGATGATATGTTATTTTTTTATTGTACTTTTTTCTTTCTTAAATGGTTTATAAATAATATATATAAATATATAAATATATATATATATATATATATATCTAAATTTTTTTTTTTTGGTGATACAATTTGAATATGTTATAAATGTGATTCTTATTATGTAATATAATAATGATCATGTTTTATTTTATAGAAACAAATAAAATTATAATTTTATAAAAAAGAAAATAAATAAATTACCTTTCTATTTCTTAAAAAATAAAATCAACACACACATTAAAATTTAGTTATTCACATATAGACTAGTAACAATAATATATATATATATATATATATATATATATATTTATATATTTATTTATTTATATTTTTAATTTATTATGTTATATGAAGCCAAGTTTAAATAATTAACTATTTCTTAATTGGACATAAATATATTATAATTATATTATATATATATATATATATATATTACATAACGACCTTATTTTTTTTTGGATCCCTTAAAAAAAAAAAAAAAAAAAAAAAAAAAAAAAAAAACCATTATATGATATATTATACATACCTTTATTCTTTAATGTATTTAGAAGTATGTACAATAAAAAAAAAAAAAAAAAATTGGAAAAACTTCAAATTCGCAAGTATATATAATAAGAAACAATCCGACATTTCTAAGACAAATATATTTTTATTTTTTTTTTTGAGTTGTTTATCCTATGTATATTAAAAATAACAAAAAATATTATATTATATAAATTTCCATCCATATATATATATATATATATATATATATATATATATATATTAAAAAACTTATTTTTATTTTTATATATTATAAATATATTTTTTATATGATTAAGTTTAAATTCAAAATTAGGTATTTAAAAAATAAATAAATAAAAAGATAAAACTATAAATGTGTACAATTTCTACAGAATCATAACAATTATATAGAAAAAATAAAAATGGCATATTCATAATATATATATATATATATACATATATATATAATATGCTTACTTTTTTTTTTTTTTTTTTTTTTTTGTAATATACAAATAAATTGTATTTTCCCCCATAAACATAAATAATATATATATGTATATATTTATGTGTATGTATTTATGTATGTATTTTTTAAATATTTATATATTTATTCAAATTTTTAATCATTATGTGGGGAATTATTTTTAATTACACATATTTTTTTTGATTCTGACCATTCTTCATTTTCTATAAGATCATCTTCACCACTTTCTCTTGTATCTACCTTTGTAGTTGATTCCTCTGAAACTCTTGTAATTCTTTTTTTTGTAGTAGTTTTTTTTATAACTCTTGTTTTTTTATTTGACATATTTATATTATCATTTTTTTCTAATATATCATCTTTATTTATATATTCTTCTTTCATAATTTTTTCATTCACACTCTTATCTCTTTCACTTGTATATGTATCATCATCATATCCTTCTTCTTCATTTTTTTGATCAACCAAAAATTCATCCTTTATATTTTTTGTTTCTTCATTATTATAATTTTCTTCATCTATATCTTTAGTACTCCTACATACACTTCCATCACCTAATTTTATTTCAGATATATCATCATATAATTCATTTTTTGTTTTTGCATTTTTTTCATTTTCATATTTGTTTTTACTTTTTATATTTCTTCCTTTCCCCCTATCACTTTCTACATCATTCTCATAATCATGATCCAAATTTTCATTCCTATTTTGACTATCTTTTAAAGAAGAAATATTCTGATCTCCCTCCTCTTCCTTTTCTTTTTCATTTTTAATATTCTTTTGATCATTATCTATATCATCATTTGTATTATTACCATTTGCATGTTCACAACCCTCTTCACTTGAATTTAATATTCTTTTATTCTTACCATTGATCATCTTTTCTTCATCATCTCTTTCATAATATATGTCCTCATCTCTATCATCTTTCATATTTCCATTTCGATGACTAACATTTCTATCATAGGTATTATCCCTATTAATTATACTCATACTTCTTGAACTTTTCCTATATTTTTTTCTTTCATCAATCTCACTTTTATTATCCTCATTATCATCTCTTCTAAAATATTTATTTCTTCGAATATTCCTTCCCCTGTTATAAAAGTTATGCCTACTACTATGATTCATTCGATCAAAAGTAAATTTATCTCTATTATAGGGTCTTTCTTCACGAATATATCTTTCACTTTCTCTATATTGATCATTATCTGCTCTCACATAATTTTGACCTCTCTCTTTATTCTTATATCGTGTACTTAAATCTGAGTCGTTATATCTTATAACATCTACAGATTTTCCATAAAATTTTTTTCCATTCAATATATTAATAGCATCCTTTGCATTCTCATGATTATAAAATTCAATAATTCCATATTTTTCCTTACTATGATAATCTTCTACTATATTTGCATAGCTCACTGAACCTACTTCTCTACCAAAATCTTTAAGATCTTGCCAGCTAGCTTTTTCATCAATATTTTTTACAACAATTCTTAATGAGTTCCTTCTTTCAATAGATTCATTACCAAAATTTGTTGGTGAATAATTTCTAGACATTTTAAAATTGAAATGTGTTCTATTATCATTCTTATGTCCATATGAATTCATATTATATTGATGCTCTTGAACACTTAATTCTTCACCAAAAAACATTTTCCCATTTTCTTTTTCTAATGCATTTAATGCATGTGAAGCTTTATAATATTCAATAAATGCAAATCTTCTTTTCCATTGCATATGCATAATATCACCATATTGCTCAAATCTTCTTCTAACATCTTCTTCTCTTGCATTACTTGAAATATTTCCTACAAATATTTTACATGCACCTATTTTTTTATAGGCATGGCTTCGAAAGTCTCTTCCTCTTTCTCTTCTTATTGCACCAGTAGGGGGTATCCTGTGAGAAAAATCTTTTTTATAATATGGGTTTTCATTATGATGAAATTCTTTATGGGGATGATATCCTTCACGTTGATACTTTTCATGTCGATACTTATCATGTCGGTGTTCTTCATTATGATATCCTTCATTATGATATCCTTCCTTACGATTTCCTTCATGTCGATATCCTTCATTATGATATCCTTCCTTACGATTTCCTTCATGTCGATACCCTTCATAATTATTTTCTCTATGTTTATTTTCTTCATAATGTTCTTGATATGATCTTCTGCCTTCTTTTTCATCTCTCGAATGTCTTCTCATATGCATTCTATCATTCCTTCCTCTATTTTCATAATCAGCAGAAAATTTATTTTCATTATAATTATTTTTATTATTATAACTATTATTATTGTTGTTGTGGTTATCCCTTTCATATCTGGCTTTTTTTTCATAAACATTATCATCATTATTCCTATCATACATACTTCCTCTTTTTCTATCTACAGACACATTTCTTCTTTGTGATCTATTACTATAACATCTTTCTCTTGATGGAGCATCTCGATGATAGTCTCTTCTACTTTTTGAAATATTTCTATTCCTATCACCAGGATAATTTTCTTCATTTCTCCTTCTCTCATAATTTTCAATAGATCCTCTTCTTCTGTCATTATTATTATACATATTGTCATTTTTATGACCTTCTCTTCCTATACCTCCTGTCATTTCTTCTCTACTTCTTGATAAGTCATGTCTACGACCTTCATTCATATAATAACTACTTTTCTCTTTCATATGGCTATCTAATTTGGTTCCATAACTAGTGTTATCAGATTTTTCATATTTTTCATATTTTTCATCTCTATATTGATATCTCCTTTCAGCGCTATATTCTCCTTTTCTGCTCATACTATACTTTCCCATGTTTCTTTTTTAAAAAATTGGGGTAAAACAAATAAATATTAAATATATATTATATGTTATATTATATATATATGATGACAGGGCCCTCAAAAATGCGGTCTCGTTAAATATTATAAGGTTATAAATATATATATTTATATATATATTTTTTTATATATATGTACATATAATTTAAATTTTTTGTAAAAATATGTTCAAAGGATAATTCTTAATGCATAATAGTATAAACATGAAATATAAAGAATAATATATCATATACCATAAATATCACTCTACATATATATTATATTATATACTTCACAGATATCTTTTTTCAACACATATTCTATATAAAATTATATATTTCTTTAAAATAAAAAAGAATTATTCCATTTATTTTTTAAGATATTATATATATATATATATATATATTTATTTATATAAAGTCCTTTTTTTTTATCACTCTAAAAAAAAAAAAAAAAAATTATTTTTTTAAACATATTTATTATTTCTCCTCATCAACATTACAAAAAATATAGAAATATAAATAAAAGAAAAAAATAAAAAAAAAAAAAAAAAAAAAAAAAAAATATGGCACTCAAATATATATTATGAAAATTTACACAATAATATAAATATACTATAAATACATATTTTTCTATATTTAATATATTATATTAATTATTAAACTTTTCATCGTGTGAATTTCCAATATGTTCTTATAATAACTCATTAAATAATAATAATAATATATATATATATATATATATTTATATATATATATATTCATATAACATTAAAATATTTGTTATAAGCATAATATATATTCACATTTAAATAATTTATTTTATTTTTAATATATATAATTATTTTTTTTTTTTTTCCCATAAACACAATAAAATTTTTAATTTTTATTTCCCATCCTTGTAACAAGCTCTTTTTTATATATATATTTGAATATATATACATACAATCACTTTTCTATATATATATTATACATATATATATATATATATATATATATATATATATATATAATATATAACACATAATATATTATATTATATTTATTATATTAAATATATTTATTTATAAAAACTTTTATTTCATAAATCTATATTTTTTTATATTTCATTATGTTCTTTATTTATTTTTTGTTCCCATTTCTTATTGTATATAAATTATATAATAAAAAGTAAATGTGATAAATTCTTCACAATATTATATTTAAATTGTTATATATATATATATATATATATATATATATATTATATATATTAAAAAAAATTATGTTGATTAGGATATTATTATTAGGTGTATTATTATATTCTACATATATGTACATATAACGAATAATTTTTTACATGTTTTCCTGAGCATTTTTTTTTATTTATAAGAAGATAATATATTTAAGTTATACTTATATATATATATATAAATGTTATATATTATATTGTAATATTTATTCATTTTGTTATTATTAATTCAATAGGAAATTTTATTAAAATAAAAATAAAGATAAAAAAAAAAAAAACAAACAAAATTATTTCTTATTTTAAATCATTCAAATATCGTATTTATGTAATAATAAATTCAACTTCAAATTTTTCTGTTTTTATTATTTTATAATATACCATGAATTGTATAGTGTGATATATATATATATATATATATATATATATATATATATTTATTATTAGAATCCTTATTTGATGTATATTCAAGAAAAATTCAATCAATAAATTTTAAATATTATATATATATATAACATATAATTTTGTTTTTTCCCCTATTCACTTTAATATAGGAATAATTAAAGGGGATATGATTATTAAATAGCTATACATATAATAAACATATTATATTTCAATCTATAAATATTTAACAATATTATTATTCCAAAAAAAGTATATGTGTATGATTCATTCGGTTACTGAAAAAATCATTTCATCTTTTATATTTTGTTTTATACTTTTTTCTCACACATATATTTAATTTTCTTAATACATTTATATAATCAAACATAAGTGCTTTCAAAAGAAATGATAAGAAGTTTATAAATATATATATATATATATATATATATATATATGTATATCCTAATGTGAATAAAAAATATTTCTTTTATGGTCCTTTTCTACATACTGTAATGTATATTCTCAAGTTCATATACTTCTAATACATTCATATATTACAAAATAAATTCATTCAAAATAATCCCTAATTTTTTCTCAATAGACATATTCAAAGAAAAAAAAAATAAAATAAAAAATAAAATAATCGTATAAGTTATATTCTGTTATAAAAATGAAAAGACATTTAAACTGACAAAGCAAATAGGAAAAAATAAAAAAAACAAAAGAAACAAAACAAAACAATAAATAATAATAATTTATTATCTTATTAACTAATTTTCCATTCTATATATCTTATATAAATTTACAACATTTACACATCATATAAAATTTTTTAGACCATATCAATATTTTTATAAGATTTATACATTAATTGTTTTTTCTCCTTATGGTTAATTTTATTCATTATTTTTCTCTTATCATATTTTACATAATGCTAGAAAAAAGTTTTAAAAACATTTTATTAACTTTTTAACACTACATGGCGTTCCATCAATTATTTTATAAAACTAAAAACAAACAACTTCAATATTCATGTAAAGATATATATATATATATAAAAGGAAAAACATATTATATTTATATAGGTTATTTAAATTTTATTTATTTATCAAATCAGTTGTATAAACTTTTTTTTTTTTTCTAACTATTCTAATGATATATATAACTTTGTATTTTCATGTTCCCATATAGACTATTTATTTTGTACTGTTTGGTTATCAATTTTAATTTTAATTTATTCATTTTCCATTTTTTTCTTTTTTTTTTTTTTTTTTTTTTTTTTCTAATATAAAATTTTGGCTAGATAGCCATTATTTTTCCCAATATTATACTAATTATAATTCTGACTTGTTCATGTAAAACTTAAAATAATAATATATATATTATATTAATTGCATAAAGATAATAATAAAAAAGAAGAAAGAAATTATATTATTTGGCAAACAATAATTTTACAAAAATATATTGACTGTATAATTATGGATTTATAATAATATAATTTGTATTGATCAAACCTACACACAAGGTTAATAAAAATAAGTATATTCCATATTAAGATTTGTTTAAACAAATTTACAAGCAATATATTTCATTGTGTTCTATATATATATATATATATATATAGTATTTTTTTCTTTAAACAATTTAAATTAAATTAAATATTTAATCAACTATTATAAATTAAATAGACACATATATTTAAGTATTCACAGATAAAAGAATAATAATATGTGGATTTATAAATTAATGAGTATATAAATATTATTCTGAATATTCCTTGTATTTTTTTATATACATTGGAATAATAATATATATATTTATAATTGTTTTAAGATATCCTTTGGGTATTCGAAAAATTCTAAAAAGATTGGTTACAAATAAAAATCCGTATTAATAAAATATACCCATATTTCTATATTAATATATATATATATATATATATATATATATATATAAATATGTGTTTATAATATCTCCGAAAATTTAAATTATGATCCCTTAATTAAATATAAAAAAAAAAGATGAATATACTCCATTGCTGTAAAATTTACATATTCACAATTGTTATCCCTCTTTATTCTTTTTTCCATTGATATTACTTATAAATAAAATCATAATAAAAATTTAAGACAAAAAAAAAAATAAAAAAAATAATAAAATAAAAGAATGAAAGTGAATATCTGTATATCATATTGAATATTTAACACACATTTCGTGTAATTCAAATGTTTGTAGTGATAAAATTAAAAAGGGATTTCACATAAAAAATAACATAATATATTATATATATAATATATATATATATATATTTTTTTTTTGACAAATAACATATATTATATTGTATTCCAAATCCCTGGAATATACTTATATAATAAAATTTTTATAAATTCAATAATCAAACAAACGCCTTTACATTTACCATAACAAAGAAAAAAAAAAAAAAAAAAAAAAAAAAAAAAAAAAAAAAATCCATTTTTAATTAGTATATAAATAAATACATATTTATTAATGTTTTTTTTTTTTTTTTTTTTTTTTTTTTGTATTTCAAAATTATATAACTATGTCATACTACCATTGTGCATTTTTTGTTTTTTCTTTTTGATCTTAAGAATTTTGGGTAGCATTATTTAAATAATTTTCTAATTCACATATTTTGGTGTCCAAAAATTTATCCGTATCTGATAAATTATTATATTGGATTTCATAATCTTTCATTTCTTTTAATAATTTACTTAGAATATCCTTTAAAGAATTAAACTTTAAGCTAGCATTTAGTTGGTTCTCAAAATCTTCGGTACCTAAACATTTATTTAAATTAATATATTCTAAATTATAATTATGATTAAGATTTTGTAATTTATTATTTAAATCTTGTTTTATTAATTCATTTCTTCTAAAAGATATTTTATCATTTATTTGAATTTCTTCTGCTACTTTTTCAAAAGATTCTTTTAAAAATGTTAAGAAGTTTTTTGCATAATCATTTAATATATCTTCATATTGTATATCTTCTATATCTTTTAATTTTTCTAATATATTTATTGCATTATATTTTTGATCGAATTTTATATTTTCTGTTCTCATCAATTTTTTTAACAATATTATATTCTCTTCATATTTCTTCTCATCACATATTTCTTCTTTACTCTTCTCAGTATTCATATGAGAGAATAAAAACTTCCAAATGAATTTTAATTCTTCAACCGTCGACATTTTATCTTAGCCCTTAATATCAATTTCAAGAAATTTTATACACAAAAAAATTAAATATACATAAATAATAAAATTAATATAAACAAATAAATAAATAAAAATATGCACATATATATATATATTAAATATAAATATTTTATATTAAAATTGGCCTATTATTTATATGTAAATGAATATGTAAAAAAGTTAAATATAATATATATATATATATTTATTTATATATATATTTTTTTTTCTTTGAGTATTAAATTTTTATTTAATTATTTTTATTTTAAATGCTTTTATTTTACTTGAGAAAGTATAAATAATAATAATGTAAGAAACAAAAAAAAAAAAAAAAAAAAAAAAAAAAAAAAATTTACATATTGGACAATTTATTTATCGTATAATATTTAAAAATTTTTGTAATATTAAAAAATAATAATACTTCTAAAATACAATGACTTTTATAAAAAGTTAATTATATATATATTATATATATATATAATATAATATAATATTTCTTTTTTATTGTGTGTAATAAAAAATACTATATATATAATGAAATAATAACTATATTACATATATAACAAAATTTTTAAAAATATAAAAGTATATATATATATATATATAATAATAATATATATTTATTTATTTATATAATATTTTTTTTTTTTTGGTTTGTTTGCACTTATTTCCACAATAAAAATAAGTATATATATTTTACATCGAACACAGTATTTCCCTTTTTATAACCTCACAGAAATTTCATACTTTTAATTTTTTTTTTATGTAAGCTTTTTTTTTTTTTTTTTTTTTTTTTTTTTCAAGCTGCTAAAATTTTTATATAGATAAAATGTTCTTCTTTTATATTTTTTTGTCCATTTGGTAATAATTTCATTATTTGAATAAAAAAAAAAAAATAATAATATTATAAAAAATACTTATTTTTTGTGTAAAATAATAATTCTATCCTTATCACTCCTGAGATTTTATTTTCTTATTCTTATAATAATTTGTTTGTGTTATTATAAAACCAAATGACATCAAAAAATTAAAAAAAAAAAATAAGAAAATATCATAATGATGAAATATTTCCAAAAAGAAGGACTATCATCTTTATCGTTGACACAGAAAAGATCTTTTCTAGTTGAAAAAGATATTAAAACTAGGTACACACCCAAAAAAAAAAAAAAAATAAATAAAGATAAATAAATAAATAAATATATATATATATATATATATATTATATAACAATGTGCTCACGTATAACCTTTGTGTGTAAACATATAAACAATTTTATATCCTCTCACTATATTATATTTTATTTTTAAGGAAGATATTTATTACAAAGGAAAACTTTAAACATATTTTCATACTAGAAAATGTTGATATTATTGCCGGCTTGTGTTTTATGAACATATTTCTTTTTATATGTTCAGGTTTAAAAGAAGATGAAAATCAAGGAAATATTACCACAAATATTCATGGAACTTTATTTATTATAAGTTTAATTTGTTATTCTATTGAAAAAATTATTCCATTTTCATTTTGTTCAGATTTTTTATTTATCTTTCTTCTTTCTTTATCATGTACATTACCATTTTTATCATTTGAATTAAAAAATAATTATAATGATTGTTTTAATACTATTGTTTTTTTCCCTTTATATATCTTATTGTTTTTTACTAGATACCATATAAGATTATTATTCGTTTTATTAATATTTTATATACTTATCATATTTATTATAGACTTATCCATTAATACAAGCATAATTTACTCATATATACTCATGTTCCTTCTTTTTACTCTATGTTTCAATTTTATTTTCTATCGTTATTTATATTATTTCTCTAGAACTATTTATATATCCACATCCTCTCCTAATAATATGTTATTAATATTCCCTTATATTAATGAAATACAAGATTTAAGCTTCATAAAAATGGCTGATATTCTATTAGACTTAAATAATTATATACATATGAAATGGATGTACTTTACACAACATCTATCAACTATCAATTTAAATAATCCACAACATATAAAAAATTTGAAAATTACTTCCACCAGATTCTCAAACAAATTTTATACACTCAAAAATCAAGATATCTTCAAAAATTATCCACCATATTTCTGTCTAAAAGTTCTCTATCATAAAAAATTACATCTTATCTCCTCAGCTATTGATAAAAAAAAAAAAAAATGGACCAAAATGAATTTCAACAGAAAAAAAATCAACTTGTGCTTCTTGCTAGATATCATTAATATACATAATCAATATGATATAAAAAATATAAATCATATTATAGCTAGCCAAAATAATAAAGTTAGAAATAAAAATATTAACATGACTAGCCAAACAAAAAAAATTATAAATAAAAATATTAACATGACTCACCAAAATGATGATACAAAAAATATAAATATTAACATGACTCACCAAAATGATGATACAACAAATAAAAATATTAACATGACTCACCAAAATGATGATACAACAAATAAAAATATTAACATGACTCACCAAAGTGATGATACAATAAATAAAAATATTTACCTGTCTATCCAAAATAATAACATTAAAGAGGAAGAAAAAATAAACAGAAGGAATGATAAACGTATCAAACGTATCAAACGTAGCAAACATATAAGCAGAAATAATCAAAAGAATAGGACCCTATTTGTAGAAAATAACAATAATAATAATAATAAGATGAAGAAGAAGAAAAAAAACACAAAAAGAGAACAGATAATGACACAATCTGAATATGACACATTTCATCAAATCAATTCGACCAAAATAAAAAGCGAATATAAACAATATATTAAAAATGATGAAATGGATGGAGTTTCAAACAAAATATATATTGTAAATGATTTCTTCTCTTCATACAACTGTGATCATTCTACCAAGGAAAAAACTAAGATTAATAGTATAAAAACCAAAAATAAGAAAAAAATAAAGGATAATTTTTTCAAAACTAATCCTATATCCAAAGATAAATATGAAACAAATTTTGAGTCAAATTATGTGAACAATCTAACTAGTCATAATAAAAGCAATATGAAAGAAAAGAAATTAAAAATAGATCAACTTTATGGAAATAATTTAAAAGAAAAAATTACCCTAGATGTTGATAAATATAGTCAAAAGAAGAAATGCCATAAAATCATTAACACACATAAAAAAAATATAATAACAGACAAAATATATACATTTGGAAATATAAATGATGATCAAAAAGGTGATAATATTTCTGTTCATAAAAAAAAAAATAAAAAGTATATCACCTTATCAAAACATGGTTTACCATTCAACATAGAAGAGAATAATATGGAGGAAGAATTAAACATACAATTTAATCAATCTAATAAAAAGACAAATAATATAAAAGAAAAATGTTATGATATAAATAATTATGATTACAATTATACATTTAAAGAAAATTATAATGATACCAATAATAGCCAAAAATTACAAAAAAAAAATAATACAAAAGATATTTTTGCGAATATTACAAAAAATAAAAATAAGAAAAAAAATGTAGATCATAGTATATATTCTGATGATCATATATTCAATAATTTATATAATATAGATAATATGTTGTCTTATAAAAATATTCTAACAAATAGAAAAAGAACACGAACTATAACCAATTCGGATCTGTATTCATCAGAAACATCATATACTCAATCTGATGAAATATATGGAAAAAATATTTTTTTCATAAACTTTTCTTGTTTATTTTATATATTCATGCAAAAAATAAAACATCTTATAAAATATATTGAAGAAATAAATTCAGTTGTCCAATGTGTTAATTTTAAACAAGGGATAGGACCAAAAAGAAGTATACTCTTATCTTTTCTTGATCAAAAAACTGAACGATATTATATTATGTGGTCAAATTCATATGATTTAGTATATTATGTTGATAATTATATATATCATATAATTTTAATTCTGACTTTTCATCTTTTTTCTCTCTTTTTAAGAATAGTGCCCATACACATTACTCAAACATATTTTTTAGTACAAAAAAAAAAAAAAAAAAAAAAAAAAAATATATATATAAATATAATATATATATATTATTTTAGAAGTTCACATATTTTAGGTATTTCCTGTTTTTTATAATATTTATATTTCATCTTATTCTTTTCTATTTGTTAGTTTAAAATGAAATCCTTTTTAATAATCTTTATGTTCAGATTTTTCCTTTCTCTAGTAATTATCTTGATTTTTATATATCCTGTATTCAGGACTATCTCAATTAACCCTCGAAATGTTTTCAAAATAAAAATGAACTTTTTTATCATTTCCATATTTATGTAATAATATATAAATGAATATATATATATATATATATATGTATATATTTATATGTATATATATTTGTCTCTCCACTTAGATTATTTTTGAGCATATTTGATTATATCTGGACAATATTTATTATTCATAAAAATTGGTGGACCATAAAAAAAGAGTCATTACATAGTCTGGAAGGTGTTTATAAGTAGGAATATATAATTCCTTCTTTTTTTTTTTTTTTTTCTTCTGACATATTTCACAAGATATACATATGTATATATATTCATTTTTGTATATTTCTTTTCCTTTTCAGAAATATCCTTTTTTCATATTCCCAATTTTTTGTTGTGTTTCCTATATATTATTTTCTTACTCTACACAGATTAAAAAATGTGTGGTATATATATATCATTTTCATTTTTTCTATATATATAATATATTGGCATTATATCGGGGTCTTCCTACTAGGTTTAAAATTGAATATGTCTTTAATTGTTCTACTAATCATATCTATATTATTTATTATCAGGTTAAATATATATATATATATATATATATATATATATATATTAACATATATATGTTGTAGTGTAGTATAATATAATAGTATTTATTTTTCTTCGCAAATCATATATAGACCATTCGAAATAGTAAAACGAGATATATTTTCAAAGTGTGTATTACCCTATATATTATTTCTTGATGATATATTGCACTTCCTTTCTGATGAGAAGAAACTCACATATGTGACAACAAATATATAGGAAATTAACAGAATATAAAGTAACATTTTCTAATATTAAAAGGAAGATATATTACTATAATATTATCCATTTTTTAATTTTTTTAAAATTAACATATTTTTATATATGTTTGGTTTGTAAAGAATATTTAATTTTGACAAAAAAAAAAAAAATAAAATAAAATATGAAAAATTTTAAAAAATGAAAAAATAAAATAAAATAAAATAAAATAAACAAACAAAAAAAAAAATACATATATATTATAATACATATATGCATATATTTATGTCAATTTAAAAGTTTAGGGTTGTTTCTTAAATTTTCTAAAATGACATTTTTATATATGGGGTAAACATTAAAATAAGCATGTACCTTATCATCCATATAACAATTACAATAAAATATGAATTCATAACTTTTATCATTATATATTTTTCTTAATTCGTTGGACATATATAACTGATCTAGTTTTATAGAAAAATAAATTTTATGAAAACGTTTACAGTCATTATACATAGACTGAACTTCATATTTATGATCATGTGATATTTCATATCCTATATGTAACGGCAATGTGTATACTTTGGATGACGAGTGTAAAATATTATAATCTACCTTAATCTTTTAAAACAAAAAAAAAAAAAATAAAAAATAAATTATATATTTACTATAAAGTACATGTATATTTCATTGTACAAAGAGACAACAAATATATATATATATATATATATAATATTTTTTTTTTTTTATTTTTTTTTTTTTTATACAGTAAGTTTTGTAGGAAATATATTTTCATCGTTATATAATGGTGTGCTAATTTCACTTTTATATTTTAGAGGTTCCTGATTTGATGTTTTTTCTTCTAAACCTAAAAAGAAAACAAACAAAAAATAAAAATAAATATATATATATATATATATATATTTATTTATTTATTTACATATATATAATATTTCTTTTTCCTTTTTTTCCTTTTTTTCCTCACCTCCGTTATACAACAAACAGTTACTATTTTGTCCCACTGGATAATAAAAATATTTGACACTTTCAGAATTAAATACATATGATAACATAGTTTTGTTATCGACTCTAAATTGTATATTTAATTTCCCACCTATAATTATCTTATCATTTTTTGATAAAAATTGAAATACATTATCATCATTCTGAATAATATTTATTTCGGCTGTATATGATGTGGTTAAGAAGCCCAACAATATACCTATGATATATATCCCCCAACAAAAAAAAAAAAAAAATGAAATAAAAATAAAAAAATTAGAAATATGAAAAAATAAAATAAGGAAATATAAATACTAAATATATATTTTATATATATATATATATTTTTTTATTTATTTATTATCTGTTGTTTTTTTTTTGAAATATTTAATATATTCATTTACTTATATATAATAATATACTGACTTAATATATTTATTTTTATTTTTTCTTTTTATTATATTATTTGCAAACCTCCTATAAAACAAACAACGAAGAGTATCATCAAATAAATCATATTAAAAAATATGATTTTGTTGTTAACAATTTTTTTCTGATGTGATTCATTTTTAAAACTTTTCTTTTTATAATTTTGTTCTCTTCCCATAATTTATTTATATTTATAATAATATATGACATTTATCTATAAAACTTTATAAATTTATGAAAATATTATTTATGATATACGGGTGAAAAAAAATCAAAAATAAAGAAATGAATCCCATAAGTACATGTATCAAAAACATCAACGTTCAAAAATTTTAAGTATATAGTAAAATATTATATAATACAATTAAATAAAAATTACTCATTTATTATATATATAATATATGTGTTAATATATCTTTTAAAAAAAGTATAATATGAACAAATATATAAACATATATATATACATGACCTTTGTTTAAATGATTCGACTATATAAATATACAAAAAAATATATACATATGTACAATATATATTTTATTATATCTTAAAAAATTGATATATTTATATATTCTAAATAAGCGAGTCTCTTTTCATATAACAAGAATGTGTACTTAATTTTTTTTTTTTTTTTTTTGGGGAATATTTTTGCGTTCATATTCTTTTCTTTTTAATTTGCACATATATTATAAAAAAAATATATTATATATATATATATAATGTGTATGTATTTATTTTCTTATGGAAATTTATTATTTAAAAAAAAAAAAAAAAATCAAATACAAAGAATTATTCATAACAACATTTTTAACACATGGAGGGTCAAATATAATTTCCAAGCTTATTATATCACCTCTTGAGAGGATAGTACTTATAAAGCAAATACAACCCATCCTCTTTAAAAATGTATTAATTCAACCATCTTATACATACAGAAATATACTTAATAGTAAGAGAAATGTGATGTGTTTCGAATAAAATATATAAACATTTAAAAATATGCATTATATATATCAACATGTAAATAAATAAATAAATATATATATATATATATATATATATATATTTATTTATATATATATATATATATTTTTTACTTTTCAGGTATACGCACAAATCAAGGATACACCTCATTTTGGTGGGGTTATAATGCCAGTATCTGCAATTTCCTATCATTCAGCTTTTTAAGACTACTATTTCATGACCAAATAAAATATAACCTAGCCATTGAAAACAGAAAAAATTATTTTATGACCAACTTTTCCTTGTTATATTTCTCAAGTTGCCTAGCTGCCTCAATTGCATACCCATTTGATACTGTGCACAATTATATGTCTTTAAATCATGAAATAATAAAAGATAAAAAAAAATACTCAAGAAGCGTTTTCCTATTCATATATGATCATATTGTGAGAGGAAGTAAGCCCCAATAAATAAAAATATATATATATATATATATATATATATATATATATATATTACATGTACAGTTCATGTAATTTTGGGTATAATTTACCTGACTTGTTCATGTTCCTAACATAACATATACATATATATTTATGATTCGTATATATTTAATATTTATAATTATATATATAAGGTATATATTTTTTATTACATAAAATAAATAAATATATATATATATATATATATATATATATATATGTATAAAATAATAAATTTTCCATTTTATGTAGTACACTTATTATTTTTTTATTTTATTTTCCTAAGAAATAAGAAACTTATACTGTGGATATAGCTTGTGTTTATTGAATTTCATTCCATATTTATTAATAACAAGCAAATTGAATGAAGTATTCACAAAATATTTTATCGACGATAATGTCGAAAAGAATAATTACATTTCAAATGATGGTGCGAAAAGGAATGATATAAAGGAAGAATATAATAAATTATTTAAAAAGACAACTAACTTTTTTTCGTATATTGCTTTGGGTGTAATAACAGGTTATGTGGCCCAAGTCGTAACATATCCTCTAGAAACTTATAGAAGAAAATATCAATATCATGTAATGTATGAACAGAAATTTCCTAATACCTTAATGCATAAAAGATATTTAATGAATAATACAACAACACAAAATCAACATATTTTTAAAAAAGTTCGCAATTTATATAGGGGGTTTACCTTACATTCTTTTAAATTGATACCTGAGTATTTTATATTCAGTTGTTTTTTTTATTACGTCAAAAATAACATACCAATATGAACAAAATAACACAAATGTGAATGGGAATATATATATATATATATTTATGTGTGTATTTTTGTTTTAGTATTCATTTATAAAATTTTAATAAAATGAAAAGATAATATTTTTACATTTACATTAGAACTAAATTTAACAATCCTATTATATATATATATATATATATGTTTCTTTTTTTTTTTTTTTTTTTTTTTTTTTTTTTTTTTTTTTGGTGATATTTAATATATTTTTTTTTCTTCATATTTAGAAATTTCCTTTTTTTTTTATTCTTTTTAAATTTGTTGTAATGTGGTATATATATTGATATTCCATGTGTACCTATTATGCTTTTAAAAATACATAAATTTAACATATACTTCTTATTTTGAAATTTTATATTTTATTAATATATGACAAGCAAATGAATAATTATTTGTATAATACCATATAAAAAAGGAGAATCTTAAAAACTAAATATATATATATATATATATATATATATATATATATATATTTATTTATTTATTTACACAGCGTAATCCTACTTTTAAGGATATACAGAAAAAAAAAAAAAAAATTTAAATATGATAATTCACATGAACAAAACAGCCATTTCGCATTTCCAAAAAAAAAAAAAAAAAAATATATATGTATATATTTAAATGAAATAAAAAGAAATATATTATTTCTTAATATATATATATATATATGTATATTTTTATTTATTTATTGGTTTATCCTAATTTTGTATTATTCACCGTTATTTTAAAAACCATATGGAAGGTGTAAAAAAAAAAAAAAAAGAGATAAATTATAATGAGGTTGTATTATACCAATCTGGTAAGAGATAAAAAATGTTTGAATTTCATAAAAGTTGAAAAGAAATATGGAGGTACATCTCTATTAAGCAAGATTGGTCAGGCATTTAATCAAGAACATTTAAAAAATATGAAAATTAAATTGGATAATGTAAAAAGAAGTAGTTCACCTTTTTTTGGTACATCCATGGAAAGTAGTAATAATATATTTAAAAATTTTATAGATATATTTCGAAATAATAATAATATAATAAAAGATAAATTTAAAATAAATGATAATGAAAAGAAAGAAAAAGAATTTTATATGTTCTATGTGAATTCATTAATGAAATATGAAGGTTTATTTACATATGGAAAATTTCAATCATTTCTAAAAGATTTATGTGATTATTTTAATATATTTAGTATAAAATATAAATATAAAAAGAAAATGAATCCTCAATTTGAAAAATTAAAAAAACAATATGAAGTATTAAATTCATTTTTACCTTATGAATTAGAAAATGATGATTATAAAATTTTCACACAAGAAAGCAAAAAATATATAGCTCAAGCAGCTAATGTAGATATAAAATTTATAGATGAGTTACTTCTTTTTCATGATACATTAAAAACGGATCGTACATGGTTTTATAGAAGAAAAGTATTAAAAAGAAATATACCAGAAAGTTTTGAAGCTAGAGAAATTG
Source organism: Plasmodium sp. gorilla clade G2 (assembly GCF_900097015.1). Taxonomy (NCBI): domain Eukaryota; phylum Apicomplexa; class Aconoidasida; order Haemosporida; family Plasmodiidae; genus Plasmodium; species Plasmodium adleri (nom. inval.). The sequence goes on from NC_041702.1 coordinate 140,881, forward strand.
AAGCTCCATATGATAGACCAGTACCTAAGACATATAATTATAATATTAAAGAACATTCATTAGAATATGATGAATATATGAAAAAACATGGAAGGAAATTAAAATTTAAACTATGGAATTCAAAACAACATCCATGGTTTAGAAAAAATACATCAGGAAGAAATAGATGGGCTACAAGACCATACACAAAACAATTTCCTTATCTTTACTATTCTCGTGTACCTAGTCACATGTATTTATCTAAAAACAAGCCCAAAATTTCAAATTAAAAATAAATAAAAATGAACAAGAATATATATACATATATATATATATATATATTTGGATAACATTTTATTGTGCTAAATTATTTTTTTTTATAATTTTTAATATATTCACCAAACATTTATAAATTTATAAATTTATAAAAATGACAAAAAAAAAAAAAAAAAAAAAAATATTAACAAAAAAATTAAAATATACACATATATATATATATATATATATATATATATATATATATATATATTTATTTAATCACACAATTTTTATCAACTTGTTAAGAATAAATTTGTCTGTTTTTTTTTCCAACATGTCTAGAGATATATTGTGCTCGTCAATGCTGTAAAAACCAATATTTCTTAAAATAGTCAAAGAAATGTTAGGTATAAATGGAAACATTAATATAGAAAAATATTTCATACACTCTAAAGTAATATAAATAGTTGTATGAAAATGTTGAGTATCTTTTTTATAATTCCATGGTGTATTATGTACAAAAAATTTATTTACATTTTTGATTAATGTCATAATAAGTTCTAAGAATTGAATATATTCCATATTATTAAGATATGGTATTAGTTTATTCTTTATATTATATTTCCATTCATTTAAAATAATATTAGAATTATAATCATTTGTATTTATATGAGGAACCATATTATAATTATTTTCTATACATAAAGATACTACACGATATAATAGGTTCCCTACATTATTTCTTAAAAATAATTCGAATGATTCTATATTTTGTTCTTTATAATTTTTATCTTCATAAATACTACCACATCCAATAAAATATAAACGTAATACGTCTGGATTATATTTTTTTAAAAGGTCAAATGGATTTACAACATTATGTAAGCTCTTGGACATTTTTATATTTTCATTTTTTATTAAACCATGACATAGAATTTTTTGTGGAAATTCAAGATTTAAACTTTTCAATAAACATATATAAAATATAGCATGGAAATTCAAAATATCTTTACCAATGACTTGAATAAATGGATTCCATATTTTTTTAAAGATTAATTTGTTATTTCGAACATTTTCATCTCTTTTTTCTTTTTTTTTTTTTTCATCATTTATGTTGCTCGTTATATGGGGAAATATATTACATTGTATATTATCACTGTTGACATTAGAATTTACCATATTTAAAATATCATCATATGAACAAATAATAGAATCAGTATCACATGAGGAGGATATATTTACATCATTTTTATCATTTGTCATATTATTATTATTATTATTTTTTTTTTTTATTTTATTTAGATATAATATAGAACTTATATATGATAACAATGCATCAAACCATACATAGATAGTACCTTCTTGTTCATCTGGAATTTTTATTGCCCACTTGGTATTATATCTACTTATACATATATTTCTTAATTCATTTTTTAATGTATAAATTATTTGTTTTCTTAAATATTGTGGATATATAATATTTTCATTTTTTTCATAAAAATCAATTAAATAATCTTTAAATTTTAAAATATTAAAAAAATAACTATTTTCTTCTTCAACATATATAATATTTTCATTATCTATTTTATATTTCCCTTCTCTTAATTCCTGTTCATTTATATATCTTTCTTCATTGATATTATAATAACCTTTATATGTATCTTTATATATATAATTATTATGTACTAAATATTTCCATACATTCTGAACAAAACTTTTATGAAATGAATATGATGTTCTATAAAATAAATTTATATCCACACTTAATTTTTTATTCATATCTTTATAATATTTACACATATCATCAATATATTCATTTGTTTTTATTTTATTTTCATTGCATTTTTTTTCAATTTTTAAACCGTGTTCATCCATACCTGAGAAAAAAATTATATCCTTTTTCTTTTTTTCCACACCTTTTAATTTTTCATATTTATATATAACGTCGCATAATATATTACAATAAGCATGACCTATATGTGGTCTATCATTTGAATAATAAACAGGAGTACTAATAAGTAAACATTCTTCATCACTACAAGTTTTTATAATACCACCATTATTATTATTATTATCATTATTTATATTATTATTATTATTATTATCACTATTGTCTTCTTTATTATTTATAAATTTTTCATCATATATCTCTTTTCTGTCATCATTATAATTTGATACACATACACTTATTTTGTCAAATGTTTTTTTCTTTTTTAAATTCTGCAACCATCTTTTTTTAATTTTATTTTTATCACCTTTTATATTTATGCTATCCAATATATTTTGTCTATAAACATTTATATATGCATCATCTTTTATTCGTTTTCTTTTTATCTTATGGCTTTTTCTTTTCTCTCCATCCTTTATGTATGAAGGAAAAAAGTGTCTAGTTTTATATATATGTTTGCTTAATATTTCTATAATTAATATAAATTTTAGATATAAAAATATTATAAAAATAAAATAAATTTTCATAATTCCGCCCTATCGAATTTGTGTAACTATCAGCATAAATATGGTACATAAATGAATGAATGAATAAATAAATAAATATATATATATATATAATAATATTATCTAAAAAATTAATATATATATATATATATATATATTTATCTATATATTGTTTTCATATTTAAGAGACTTTACCATGATTTCAAATAAAAAAAAAAAAAAAAAAGGAAATTATTAACATTATGAAAAGTAAAAAAATATATAGTCCTCATATATAAACTTATAATAATATAAGATAATTCATGCCATTATTTTTTACAGTTCATTATATATATATATATATATATATATATATATATATATATATATATATTTATATTTATTTATTTATAATTTGATTAGTGATAATCCATTTACATTTCCTTTAAAATACCCTATTTAATTATTACTATTTTATTATTATATTATTATTTTATATAACCTTAATAAAATTTTTCGGCATAAAAAATTTTTTTTTTAAATATTACATACATATATTGGCTCTTAAAATTTTTGTACCCACATAAATAATATACTTAGGTAAGTATATAATATTATATATATATATTACATATATATTATAATTTTTATATATATATATATATATAAATTATGTAATTAAAAATTACATCTTAAAATATATAACTATAATAAATTTTACATAATAATAAAACTATTATATAACTTATGGAACTTGTTTAGTTAAATTTCTCCATTTATTTTATTTTATTTTATTTTTTTTTTTTTTTTTTGTATTTTTCTATGATGTTATATTATTTGAATAAGAGAGAATAAATTAAATTATAAATCCTATATATAGATATAATTAATATTATGTTTATATACATATATATAATTTTTATGTTGTTTAACTTTTTATTTATTATTAAAATTTTGTTTCTTTTCATTTTTCATGATGCAATAAATATATTTTAATGTTATATATGAATAAAATAAATAAATATATACATATATATATATATATATATATGTTATCTTTATATTAATGTAAACCAATAGTTCTGTTTTCTTTTCTGATTTCTTAACTCTTTATATATATATATATATATATATATTATATATATTATTTTTTTTTTTTTTTTTTTATATACCTATCATGGGAAAAAGAACCTTTAGAGGTAAAAAACGAGCAACTACACTAAATGAATTATACGAGCTCGAATTTGTAAAAAAAGAAAAAAAAAAATTAAAGAAATTAAATTTTGCTACAAATAAAAATAAACCAAACGATGAATCCACAATAAAAGATACAAAACAAAAGGAATTTAATAAAAAGGAAAATAAAATTAATAAAAGACTGCTAAAGGAATTTGAAAAATTAAAAAAACAAGAAGAAAAATTTAAAGGAAAATCTTATTATACATCAGATCAAGATGATGACCAAACAGATATAGAAGAAAATAATCATGAACAAAATAAAAAACCAACAAACAAACAAAATAAATATGAAACATTCTTAAATATTCTTCAAAAAAAAAAAAATGAAATGTTCAATCATGTTTTAAATGAAGATATTAAAAGTAACCATAATGATCATCATATAATATCTAAAAATATAAATAAAGAAAACCAAACAACAAAAAAAGATAATATACAACATAATGGTAATGTAAAAAATACACTTCTACACAAACAAAAAAATGATGAAATATATATGTCTTTCCTAGTTAATAATATAAATAAACAATCTAATGATTTTAATTTATTAAATGATTTATATATAAATAATTCTCAAGAAATACATAATGATAACAATACAATATCGATCGATTATAAAAATGTTAATACAAGTAACGAGAATATACATAATATAAAAAAAGAACAACATCATAAAAATATTACTGACCATAATAATTTTAATGAAAATATTATGAACGGCAATAATTTTGATGCACATAATAACCTGAACAATCATAATTTTAATGAAAATATTATGAACGGCAATAATTTTTATCCAAATAATAACCTGAACAGCCAAAATATTAGTGAAAATATTATGAACGGCAATAATTTTAACCCAAATAATAACCAAAATAATCTATTGTATAACTATTCTAAAACCTACAATTGTATCTCTATATATAATAACTACCAAAATGATTCTTATAAATTATGTGAAAATAAGATGGATTATTATTTTTCCTTTTGTCAAAACATAGATGAAGCATTTATAGAACAATTCTGGAATAATAAAAAAAAAAATAGATTACAAAATACGAATGAACAAAAGGATAACGATAAATCTAATGAGCATAAAAATAAGACAATTGAAGATATATATGTTAAATCCAATTTGTTTTTAGAAACAAATATATTTAAATCTAAAAAACAAACTAAAAATGAATACACTGGTCAAATATTTAATAATGTACAGATTAAACCATATTTTTTCTCACCTTATTTAGAAAAAAATTATATAACATATTATTTAATGAATATATTGGATACAAAACCAAAGAGTATCTTAGATAATGAAAATTTTTATAATATTAATGAACATATCTTATTAAATTTGAAAAATTATCTCTCAACATTTAAACATCCAGTGGCCTATTTTAATAGTGACATATATATGTATATGCAAAATTATTATAATATGAAAATTAAAAAAATTGTAAAAGATGAAAATAAAAACGACTCTTGCGATGAAAAAGATGTAAGAGATTCGTATATGATAAATGATGTGCAAAATGGTGAGTCAAACGAAGCAAATAAAAAGAATAAAACAAATAAAATTCATAATCATAATAAAAATAATAATAGTAGTAATGTTTATAAAGCCAAGAAGAAAAAGAAGAAAACCTTTCGTGATATTTCAAAAATTATAGATCATATAGAATTGAAAAGCTATTTTCATTACATAAATTCATATGTAGACATTTTATATTCAAATAAAAATGTTCTGAACAGTCATTTAATAAATATATTAAATGTTGTTCATATTTTAAATCATTTAAAAAAGAAAAGAAAACGAAGAAAATATATAAAAAAAAAATTAGAAAAAATGGAAAAGTCACAAAATATTAAACAAGAAAATATTGAATTAAAAGAAGAATTTTGTGATGAATCTTTTGCTAGACCCAAAATTTTAATTCTATGTCCATTTAGATATAATGCAAAAGAATATGTAGATATAATTTCTAATTTAATAAAACCTAGTGATATTAAAAATAAAAATAGATTTGTTATAGAATACGATATAACCATTAATGAAAAAAAACATATGAAAGAGATATACACAAAAAAAAGACGAACACTTGATTATATAAATATATATCAAGGGAATAATGATGATTGTTTTAGATTAGGTATAAAAATATTAGAAGGTGATAAAAAAATACAATTATATTCACCATTCTCTGATAGTGACATATTAATTTGTTCTCCTTTAGGATTAGATATAATTATTAAGGAATCTAAAGAAAATGATTCTTCACAAGAACAAATTGAAGGAGAAGATAATATTATATATGATGAAAATAGTTCTGATGATTATGATATGAATAATGAAAATAATAACTTAACAAATGAATTGAGAAAAGATAAAAACATAAACAAAAAAAAAAAAAATAATAAACATTATAATAATAATAAAAAAAAAAAAAAAAAGTTATATGAATATGATTTCTTATCATCTATTGAAATTTTATTAATTGATCAAATTGATATTATATTAATGCAAAATTTATTGACATTAAAAACTGTTTTAAATTTTATTAACAAGCCATTACTTAGATGGGGTAGTGCAAATATAAATAGAATTCCAAAATATGTAATTAATGGTTTTTTAAAAAATTATAGACAAACAATTATTTCGTCAAGTATTATAGATACTAATTTTATATCATTAATACATTCCTCAAAGAATTATAGATCATTTCTAAAATTATTTATAAGGAATGATGATAAATCCGTTTTATTAGATTTACGAAATTCTTTAAATATAAATCAATATTTTAAAAAAATCGAATGTGATAATATTTTAAATATAGAGGAAAGTATCTTAAACTTTTTCTCAACTAACGTTATGGATATTTTAACTAACATAAAACAACTCATCATATTTATACCAACATATATTGAATATTTGAGAATATATGAATTATTAAAAAAAAATGATATCTCATTTAAAGGAGTTAATGAATATACAAATGAAAAAAAAATATTACAAATTAGAAAATTATTTAAATTTAAACGAATTAATATTTTATTAGTAACAGGACGTTTAATATATTATGAAAGATGTACATTCAAAGGAGCAAATCATATTATTTTCTTTTCACCTCCAAAATTTCTTTTTATGTATTCTGAGCTAATTAAAAATTTATCTAAAGATCCAAACTCATCTTCTATGTGTTATTATACAAAATATCATACATACGAATTAGAGAGAATAGTTGGACAAGCAAGAACAAAGCAACTGATACATGAAAAAAATGGAAAAATTACACTATTTAAATGAAACGTAAAAATATATATATATATGTAAATGTTATATAAATAAATAAATAAATATATATATATATATATATATATACTTTATATTATTTGTGCCAACTTTTTGGATTTTTTAATTTCATTTTACTTTTATCGTATATTCATTCCTTTTATTGGTTATTTTATTTTTTTTATTTTTTTTTTGTCATATATTATATAAAATAATAAATATTTTATATCTCTTGAATTATTTTTTTATATATCTCCACATTTGAATTTTTTCTGTAACAAATAAAGATATTAAATTATAAAATATGAAAGTTGTTATTATATTTCATAATTTTAAATTTATATATTCTCTTTTAAAATTATACTTTAATATATTTAATTTTATAGATTCCTCATATAAATCAATTTCTATATGTTCTAGTTTAGCCATTAGCTAAAGTTAGGAAATATTGTCATAATGTTTAATAGGCTAAATATTATTAGTATGTTGTTAAATATTTTTAAAAAAAAAATATATGGCTATTTGGCTATTTTTTTTTTTTTTTTTTTTTTTCTTACCTTTTTAGCTTTCGCTAGTTCCTCTTCATAAACTGAGGAAATAGATTTTTTACCTGACTGTTCAGACATATTTTTTAAAATATTGTAAATAAGATTATATTATAATTCTTAGTGTATATAAATGGGACATATAAAATATAAATATTAAAACATATAATATTATGTGTGTGTATGAATTTTTTATTTTTTTTAATGTTCTATAAATAAAAATTAAGGTAATAAAAAGAGGTAAAAAATAAAATAATAAAAAAATATAATAAAAATAAAAATGTATTGATACAAAAATATTGTTTGAAAATACAACCTACAGTTGTGAAAAAAAAAAAAAAAAAAATTGGACACAAATTTTTTGTTAACCAGTAATTGGTGTATAGACATTTATTATATCAAATAAAAAAAAAAAAAAATTCAATAAGGATAGAATAACGTGTATATATTTTATAATTCATTTTTTTTTTTTTTTTTTTTTTTTTTTTTTTTTTTTTATTGTATATATTTATAAACACCTATCCCTTTTATTATATTCCAAATTTTACATGTGAAATATTTCAGAAATTTCAATATTCTTCATATCACTATTTTCATCATCATTTATTTCATTAAATGTCCTTATAAAATTAATATTTTTATATAGAATATTATGGAAATTTTTTAAACTATTTAAATTAACTTCTTTTATTAAAATATTCAGTTTATTACTTTTTTTACAATTATTAAAATATTCTGAGAACAAATCGTTAGTAACCAAATCATCATCAATTAAATTGTCATTTGTTATCTGATTTTCCTTTTCAATAGTTTCTCTATTAATTGTATTATCATTCAAATAATGTATATGTAGCAAATTATTAAGTTCTTTTATTAAATCCTCCTTTGAATATTTCTTATGTTTATCTATAAATGTATCTATAACATTAAATTGATTAGTATAAGCCTTAATATGTCTATTTTTTATAAAAATTTGTTTCTCTTCATCCACATTTATATCATAAAAATGACTATGTTTATAAGCTTCGTTTAATGGGACTGAATATTTATACATATGATACATCCAATGTGAATCATCAAATTTATTTTTATACTTTTTTTCATCCCTATTTGATTTAATAGAAGCATAGTTATCTAAAATATGCTGAATAAAATAATTCTTATTTCCTTCCATAATTCTTAAAACGGTTAAACTTAAATTTATGCATTTTTCTATATTTTTCTTGGATTTGTCCAAATTCTTTTTACATATTTGTTTTTTCGTCAGTTCCTTCCCAACATTCTTGATATAATTATTTTCTTTAATTTGATCAAATGCGTAATATAAATTGTAAATAAGATTTCTCATAAGTATATCAAATAGGCAACATAAACCTTTACTAAATCTATATGTTAACACAAAGAAAATTATATAGTTCAAAAAAAAAAAAAAAATAAAATAAAAAAATAAAAAAATAATAAAAGACACTTCATAATATATATATATATATATATATATATATATATATATATTTGTTGTTTTATTATATTGTGCTTTACTTTTCTGATATATGTCTCTTCATTTTTCCTTTTTTCTCCATCTTCTTTCTCTTATTTTTTGTTTTTATATCCCCTTTAACATCACCGATTGGTAACAAATTTAAGAAAGTTGATATTCCAAATATTATCAAAATATGAAATGATAAAATAAAGCAATTCTTTATAAAGAAATTACAATTCCAAAACATTTATTCATTTCTAAAAATATTAAAATAGAATGAATAATATTTTTTCTTATAATTATATAGATATTTTTAAAGCAAGGAAAAGTGTACACTATAATTTGGACATGATATATTAAAAAAAAAAATAGTAAAACGCTTCAGGGTTAAATTGATATACACATATAACTTACACAAATAAATAAATAAATATATATATATATATTTATTTATTTATATGTTCTTTTAATTGATGTACTTGTATGTTAATTTTTAAAAATATTAATGAGAAAAAAAAAAAAAGTAACTTTTAATTTATACTAAAATTTAAAAATCTTCATATATATTGTTGTCTTTATTTTTTTATTTTTTTTTTTTTCTTCTTATTTCTATGTGTGTCTTTACTTCCTTATAATTGTGTCCAATGTTTTAGTTATTATTATCACATAAAATATATACACATACTATAAATCATTTAGGAAAAAAAAAAAAAAAAAAAACTGAAAAAATTAAAAATTGCACATTTTATTTTTTATTTAATGTTGTCTTTGTGATGATACATTTTTATTGATGGTAAATTTTTATAATAATAAGGAATTAGTGGCTGTATTATAGTATCCTGTTTACTAAAAGAATATTCATTTTGATGAACATTTTCATATGATTTATTATGATTATCATGTAATAATAAATAACATTTAGGACACATACCTATATAATTATGTAAACCATATTGGTATACATTATAATATCTATATTTATGATACTTATAACAATCATTTAGAAAAATAAATCTATTACTACTATTATCAACCTCTTTTTTGTAATCTCTTTCAAATGATAAAAAATTGCTTTTATTATTTTCTTTAATTAGATTTTTATTCTTCATTTTTAAAGAGGACAATGTATTAGAAAAAAGACATTTTGAAAAACAATTAATAAATATATTCTTCATATATGTTTTGAATATTTTTTCCAATTTAAATAATCCTTTTATCTTTTTAAAGCTCTTATAATAACATTTATCATTTTTTCTTATGTTACATACTAATTTTTTATTTTTTACGTTATAACATAAAAGATGGAATATTTGACATACCTTACTTTTTATTATATTTTCTAATCTACATAGATTCCTCTTTATTTTGTGGTTACTTAAATATTTCACTGTATGCAATAATTTTAGATAATAAAAAACATATCTTAAATATCTTTTTTCATTTATTAATTTGTTTAATATTTCAATGCCTCTTCCAGTTTTTAGACTTGTGGTTACGAGAACCTTTCCTTCTTCAAAAGAAAGAAATTTCGTTTCTAATATAGGATCAAAATATATATATATATATATTTATAATTATTAAATGAAATATTTAAATATATAACCTCCTTTTTCTTTTTCTTTTCTGATTTTTTACCTTCAACCATGATAAACGCTTAAATTAAATAATTTGTGGAAATTTTCCAAACAAACCTTTTATCAGGTTTATTGTTATAATGTATAAATGTAAATAAATGTCTAGAACTTATAATATACTATTCTTAGTGTTTTATTCTCTTAATTAAAAAAAAAAAGAAAGTATTATATATATATATATATATATTTATATATTTATGTAGAAAGGCATGTTGTTTATAGCCAAAAAAAAAAAAAAAAATATATATATATATATATATATATATATATATAAAATTCTGAACATGTAAGGTAAAAAAAAAAATTTAGATGACCAAAATGATTTACATTTCAGAATGAACATTTTAAGATCCTTTCATTTTTATATTTAAAATTTTTTAAGAAATAAAGAATAATATTTTATAATATTAAAATATAATATAAACCAAACAATACATTTAACATAACTTTGATTATGAAAAAAAAAAAAAAATTTAATTATTATAAAATTAACTTATATTGTTTTGGATTGTTTTTATTTTATGTACTTACTAAATTGAATAATATATTCAAACATTATAATTATGTTAAGGAGGGGAAAAAATAAAAAAACTATACACATATAAATAAATAAAATAAATACATACACACATATATATATATACATATATATTTTTATTTATTGTCAAATTTAAAGTAGTAATATTTATTTAATTTCATACAGGTCTTTTTTTTTTTCTCTACACAAATATATTTTTATTTTATATTAAAAATATATTTTACAAAATTTCCTGACTAAACATTTTTGGATAATAATAATAAAAAGAAGAAAAAAAAAAAAAAAAAAAAAGGGCTTTATGTACGTATCATAAATACGTTTTTGTGTTAAATATATACATGTAAGTATATATTATTTCATATTTATTCCATATTAATGTGTTCATTTGATATATTTGTATATAAAAAATTACAACTGTATTTTGATTATCTATAAAAAAAACAGATTAATCGGCTTCTATTTTATGTTTTTTCATTTTTTTTTTTTTTTTTTCCCTTTCAACTGTTATCAAATACAGCAATGTTAACTTTATTCCTTCGGATATTATTATTTAGCATATATATATATATATATATATATATATTTTATCATATGGTGTATTTCTTTTGTTTTCCTTTTAATAATATAAAAATTCCTCAGATAATCATGGTAAATATAAAATATAAATGAATTCAATAAAGCATATAAATTAACTAATATTCTAACATGTATAAGTATATGCATATATATATATATATATATATATATATATATATTTTGAACATCCGTTAAGGTAATTGCTATTATTCCTCAATATTAATATATATGATTGCACTTAGGACAATATATAATTATATATCCCAAAAAACACACATATATATATTTATGTGTACATATCTTTGTTTGCTTTTATGTATAATTAAAATAAATATATTTCTTTCAAAAATAATAAAAAAAAAAAAAAATCCAATTCTCTATATCCTTATAAAATTGAATGGTATAAAAGTATTTATTTTCCTCCTTTCTGTTGGTTTATATATTATTTATTTATTTATTTATTTATTTATTTATTTATTTATTCATTCATTCATTTATTCATTTATTTTGTTGCTGCACCTATTATACATATATACATACATATATATATATATATATATATATATATATATATATATATATATATATTTATTACCTTCCATATATTTTTTTTTCTTTTAAGTAAAAAATAATAAATAATAGATGAGATTGTTTAATATATGGGCACACTAAAATAATTGGATCACTAATTTATATGCGTATTTTCAGATAGCTCTTTCTTACTATTACAACTTAATTTGTGGTCATTAAGAATAACAGAATCTTTTTGTGTTAACGTCATATTAGATGTAGATGATTTATTTAATACCGTATTTTTTACACCTTTTTGTGTTTTTGAAGAATTTATGTTTTCATGATTTTCATTATAATACATATATGGTTGTTGTGAACTATCATTTTGATTACCTTTATAATAGAAAAGGTACGGAAATAAATTATCTGCATTTTTTGAGATGGAAAGAAAATTTGTATCTTGATTATATGAATCTATAGAATGATTAGATGACATTTTATTATTATTAGAATATGAAAATTCTGAATTATTCAATGATGATGAAAGATTCCATTTAGTTGTACTTTTCTTATTATCATCAATACTATTATTATATTTATCCTGAATATGTAAATAATCAGGATTATCATTATTATGATTTCTTTCGGTTGCGTAATCATTAAATTGAGACATTTGACTTAGATTATTAACATATGAGTTGACAATATTTTTTTTCTTATTTTTAGTTATATAAGTATATAAATCATTGTTCATAATATTATCACTACAATAACTATAATTGGAAAGGTTAAGATTAAATTGAGAATTCGTATTTTCATCTGATAAATGATTTGTATTAAAATGATGATGATGATAATAATAATAATCATTAACAGAAGAATTAAATAATTCCTCATTATTTTTTTTATTATATTTATATTGATTAGTTGTAGTGCTGCTTTTATCCTTATAAGTATTAGAACCTAATTTATCCGTATAATTATTATGGGTTTTATTTTTTTGTAAATTATTATCATAATTATGAAAATAATTAAAATTAGTATATCTAGAAGGTAATTTTGTAGGTGTTGGTATATTTATATTTACTGGTTTCAAATTAGATAAGCATCCTTCTACAATTAAATTTTTTTTTTTAAATTGACTTAATAAATTAATCCATACAGAATTAACATTTGTTATAGTTTCATTTGAATTAATTTTTTCTCTGGATATAAAATGATGTCTTGATAGAACCTTTGCATTTCCACAAATAATTAATCCATATTTAGCTCTGGTTAGTGCTACATTTAATCTTCTAGGATCATTTAAGAATCCAATACCTAATTTTTTATTAGATCTAACACATGATAATAAAATGAAATCTTTTTCTCTTCCTTGGAAGGCATCAACAGATGCTACTTCTATATCTGTTGAATTTTGAAAAGAAATATTTTTTTGAAATAATGAAGTAATATATGCTCTTTGTCCTTCATATGGTGTTATAACACCTATTTGTGAGGCTTTCAAACCACATTGTAATAATGTTCGAACTAATTTTTCCATATTAGAAGCTTCACTTCTATTTAGATAGCTAGTTCCAGATGCTGACATTTCTTCTAAACCGGTTGAATTATAAAAAAACATAGGACATTTAGGATTAGGCCATGGAAAAGATTTCAAAGGATATTCTCTTTCTTTTAATGTAATACCATTTTGTAGACTACCATCATAAAAAACATAAGATGGAAATTCACTTAAAGCTGGATGCATACGATATTGTACTTCTAATCTAAATGGTGTTATACCTAACATAACTAATCTTTCAAATAAGCTTTTTCCTAATCCAGCATTTGCTGCTTTTTTACAAACAATTATTGGTCCTAATTGACAATGATCCCCAACTAATACAATTTGTTTAGCTCCTGTTACTAATGGTACTAAACATTCAGGTTCTGTTGATTGTGTAGCTTCATCAACTAATACTTGACGGAAACGAAATTTTTTTAATCTTTTATCCATTGCTCCTACACATGTACAACAAATAACATCTGCTTCTATTAATATTTCATTTTCAGCATATGATATTAATTTTTTTAATCTACGTTCATCTTTTTGTGATAATTCTCCTACTTCTTCTTTTAATTCTAATAATTTATTTAATTCTTCAGCAATATCACTTTTTAATAATTTCATTTGATTATGTAAATATAAATACTCAGCTATACTCGGAACAGATTCTCTACTCTTAGCACATAAACGAACTACTTTTAATCCACTTCTATGTATTCTAACAGATAATTGATCTACAGCCACATTACTAGGGGCTGTAACTAAAACCTTTCCCATATTCATTTTAACTAAATGATATACTAATGTAGCACAGGTTAAGGTTTTTCCAGTACCAGGAGGTCCTTGAATTAATGATAATGGAGATAATAAACTCTTTTTTATTGCATCTATTTGAGAATGATTAAGAGGTGCTAAATTCGGTGCAGAATAATTTCTTATATTCATAACCTTTTTGTGCATCATTTTATAAAATGTATTTTTATTATATTCTAAGGAATCTTCAGATATATCATGACCTAATAATTTATGATATAAAAATCCACTTAATGAATATGAATTCAAAGCAAACTCATTTAAAGCTAATTGCATACGATCATAAGCAGTACTTTTCCAAATAAATTCTACACTAAATCCTGTAGTTATATTATCAACCCATGGTCCATTAGATGTACATGATGTTCTTAATTCTAATGAAATTTCTTCTGTATTATGTAATCGAGATATATGGCCTTCACAACACCATATACTACCATCTGAATATGTATATGATATTTTCAATTCATCTCCAGCAACTAATCTTAATTCACTCTCTTCTTTCACATAAATAAAATGAGCATATCGCTTTTTATTTAAACCTATATCCCATCGAACACTTACATTCCCTTGTTTCTGACCTTCTTTTATAGATTTATCATAATCAGCTTCAAGTTGAATTAATGGAGAAAATATTGATTGATAATGATGAGCATCTTCATATTTTAATTCAACCTTATTTGGTTCATCATTTAATATTTCTAAATTTAATTCATCTATATATACATCTTTTTTATTCTTCCATAATTCTTCTAATTTATTTACATTATAAGATGTAGATAATTTACCTTTTCTTTCTGCTTCTTCATTAGATGGTATATTTACTAACCATTCTAAAAAAAAACGATCTTCAATAACTGGTTGCCATTTTTTTAAATCCCAATCTTTTATTTTCTCAATTTCTTCACAAATATTATTACTATTATTATTATTATTATTATTATTATTATTATTGTTCATATAGCTGTTGTTATCATTTTTTATATTTTCATTATTTTGTTCTTTATTTTTTTTACGCTTATTAGGTTCTCCACATATCATATGGTCATCATCAATTAATTTATTATCATAATGAATATTTTGGTTATCCTCCATTTTGTTATCATCATTACATACATTCATATGGCTTTTATCTAATTTTTTATTCTTTTGACGTCTGGAATAATAATAATAATAATAATCAGAACTGTCACTTTGATGATGAACTGAAGAAAGACTATTTTCTTCAACAAATTCCTTTTCATCTTTATTACTACAATGAATATTTTCACAATTTGTATTATTATTATTATTATGATTTATTTCTTTATAGTGCATGCAGTCCTCATCTTTTATGTGAACCTCCTTTTCCTTATCATCTTCTAGAGAGATACCCTTATTTTCATCCATACCAATTACATGTTTTTCATATAAGGCTATGTAATTAGACAAACAAGGATCTCTACAAATAATAACAACAACACCTTCTTCAGATGTCGGAAGGAAGCCTAACAAAAATACATTTCTGCATGCACAATTATAACATTCTAAAATAGTTTCACCTAATAAACTATTTTTATGTAATTTAATTTCTTTATGTTTAGATCGAACTAAATGAGTAACAATGTGACTACCACAAGTACCATAAGAACCATTGCAGAACCAGCGTTTACAGTTATTACATTGAACAACACTATCTATGGAATCAATATCACAATATCTACATCTGTAATATTTTAAATCATCTTTACTTTTTTTATTTTTAAATTTATAAGTATCATCTTCTTCATAAAGGTCATTATGTGTATGATCCAAATGATTATTATAATATTTATTATTTTTATTATTATCACATTTATTATTATTATTATTATTGTGATTGTGTTTATTTTTTTTTTTATCATATTTCATTTTATTTTTTACATCATATTCATCATATATTCCATCCTCTACATTATTACAACTTTTAATATCATTATAACTACTTATATCGCTGAAAGATTCTGAATTCTTTTTCATGGTCGTCTTATTACCATTATATTGTTGTTCATGTTCGATATTGTGGTTTAAATGATGAATGTAATCACTATCATGAGGATCAATATTGTGATTACTATTATGATTATTACTACTACTACTATTACTACTATTACTATTACTATTACTATCACTACTGCTACTCATTTCCTTCCATTTATGTGAATTTTTTTTTTTTCTATCATAATATGAATCTGTATCTTCCATATTTTCATTTAGCATATCTAACCTTTTTTCATCTACTGTGCTACATGGAGAATAATCAGATTTTTTATTATTCCCATGTTTTTTAGTATGTTTTATATTTGTACTTTTTTTTAGAACCTCTTTATTACATCTATCCTTATCATCATTAAATACTTGTTTTTGATCTCCTGAAAATTTGTTTCCTTCTTTTATTTTTTTTTTATTTGTATCCTTGGAAATACAAAAATCATACAACTCATCAAAATTATCTACATGAATATTATTGTAATCGAATGTTTTATCCATATTTATTCATACGTCCCTACAAATAAATAAATAAATAAATATATATATATATATATATGTATTCACTCAATTATATACCAAATAATTACAACTATATACAATTAATTTTTTTTTTTTTTTTCTCGTTTTATTTTGTATGGTCTAACATATAAGGTGTCTCCTATACACACGTGAATACATATATATATATGAATTATAAATATTTATATATTTATATATTTATATATCTTTTTATTTTTTTATATGAGCATACTTGTAATTCTCTATAATTACACACTCTTTCGAAAATTTTTTTCTTATGCTAATTATTTTAAGCTACGATTTATCAAAAAAAAAAAAAAAAAAAAAAAAATATGTATAATGTATTTTTTTTATTTCTTCTAATATATAAATATATTAATAAAATGATAATAGTTCTTCTTTAATATATGAAATAAGCAAAGAGATTAATTCCATTTTTTTTTTATTACACAGTATGAAATGTATATTATATATATATATATATATATATATATATATATATTATTTATTATGGTACATATAAATAACAAAAAAAAAAAAAAAAAGAATATTTTAGTTAAGAAAGAAGTTTATTCAAATTTTTGTACTATATATGATTAAATCAAGAATATACAAAATAAAATATATAATTATACTTTATGTTTTATATATATATATATTTTTTTTTTTTATATTATTTATAATAAGCCGTTCGATATATATATATATATATATATATATATTTATTTATTTTAGCACTTTTTTTTTTTTTTTAGTTTCCTCATTATTTATAATATATATACGTACACCTTATGTATATACATATATATGTAATAATAAATATATATATATATACATTTTTCAGTTTATTATTATTTGCTCATCAAATATTTTTATCATAACATTAAACATACATATATGTAAATTAAAGGTGATATATTATAATATATATATATAAAATATATGACAAAAGGATGACACATATTTATATATTTATGTATTTTTTTTTTTTTTTTTTTTTTTTTTTTTCCCTCCTTCATTCATGTATATTTGTGTACACCTAAAGGATCATAATAAATGAATATATAAATATGTATATAATATATTTATTATTTTATAAAATTTTTCAATTTCTTATTATTTTTTTTTTCATTTTGCATACGATATAAATATAACTGATATATATATATATATATTATAATTATTGTTTATTGTTAGGTTATCGATGTTATTAAAAGAATAAAGTTTTATAAATAATTTAGTAATACGTAAATTTTTTTTTTTTTTTTTTTTTCTTTTTCCTATGTACCTTGAAATATATATAAACCTTTTAAAATAATGCCTAACATCAAACATTTAATAAATAAATAAATAAATAAATATATATAATATAATATATATTATATGTTTGATGTATGTAAAGCTTTCTACACACAATCATAATATTGATTATATATATATATAATACTTCTATGTTTTATAATAAAAAATACCTATCATATTAAAATGTGTAACTTTTCTTTTTTTTCTTTTCTTTTTTTCTTTTTTAAACCACAAGGTTTTATTTGCATTACTTTTAATGTCAGAAAAGAAAAAAAAATAGAATGTTCTACAACAATATAGTTAAATGAATATAATGTGGATGAAAAAATAATCCATCATTATTTAATTCAACAACAACAAAAAAGAAAATAATAATAACAAATAATATTAAATGAAAATTAAAATAAATATAGATATAAATACATGAATAAATGTATAAAGAAATACAATGGTGCACATTTAAAAAAAAAAAAAAAGAAAAACTCTTTAATTTAAAGATAAATAAATATAAACATAAATATTGCACATATATATATATATGGTGATGCTTTATTTTTTTTTTTTTTTCCCCTTATTTGCTCTTATATTCGTATCTACATTTTTATAAGCTGAATGACCCTTTTCTTGTATGTGCTGAAATAATTTATTTCTAGATTCAAAAATTTGTTGACATATTTGACACTTCAGATTTTTTATATTTTCTTTTAATTTTTTAGAGTTATTAACATGAACACTATTGATTTTATTATGTTCATCTATATTATTTATAATATTCATATTATCATGACATTCACTTTTATTATTTTTATTTTTATTTTTTTTTTTTTCTTTTTTCTTTTTCCTTGAACTTTTATAATCATCACTACTATCATTTGTTTTTATATTTTCATTTAATATATGAGCATTATTTTGTTCTAAATTATTATCATAACTAGTTGTCAGATCTTTGTAGTTACTTTTTTTTTTATTTCTATACCACAATAAAATATCATCGTTTTCATTTGAAATTAAAGAATGAGAAGTACATTCTGAATCGCTTTTTTCTTTATCCTCATCATAATTAATATTACTATATAAAGATTTGCTATCACCATCACTATTATTATGAATATCACTTTTATTATTATCATCACTATTATTATTATCATCACTTTTATTATTATCATCACTATTATTATTATCATCACTTTTATTATTATCATCACTATTTTTATTATCATCACTTTTATTATTATCATCACTTTTATTATTATCATCACTATTATTATTATCATCACTTTTATTATGATCATTATCCTTTGAATCATTCATTTGATCATCCATGCTGTCATCTCCAAATATATTATCCATTTCATACTTATGAGCATTCTTTAAAAAATTATTGATATGCTTTTTCGACTTCTCATGAGAAGCATACTGCTTCATCGACTTGAAATTTTTTTTACAAACATCACATCTATAAATAATTTTATTTATAACTCTTTCGTCATATTCATCTTCATTGTGACTACAAATAACATGCTGATCATCATAATTTTTTTTTTTGTTTATATCATTATCACTACTAATATTATCATCCTTATTAATATATTTTTTATTTTGATTCATATATTGTTTTTCATTTTTTTTTATATCTACATTTTCTTTCTCCCTTTCACAATCTGATAATGAATTTTTATTTGTCTCATGAGAATAATTTATATTTTTATATTCATCATCATCTGATGATGATGACATTATATCTTGCTTAATTATGTGTTCATTATATTCTTTTTTTTTATTATTTTCTTCAAATAATAATTTCCTCTTTAATATTTCTTCTTTTTTTTTTAATTCTCTTAATTCAATTTTTTTTCTTTTTTCTTCAATTAATTCAACAATTCTATTAATATAACGTATATCATATTTTTTAATATGATTAACTAAAGAACGTATGTTTTCATTGAATTCTTTCTTTTCTTTTATACTTCTTTTCTCACTGACTTTTTTTAGGTTCCTTCGAAAGTTTCTGTTTTCGAATTCATAAGTTTTTATATATTCATATGAATAATCTACTTTTTTTATTGTAGTAAAGTTAGACCAATAATCATAGAATTCGTCTATTTGTCTTCCACATGTAGATGAAGTTCCAAAGGATGGTGCTTTAATGAAACACCCATCATTATTATTATTATTATCATCATCATTATTATTATCATCATTATTATTATTATCACCATCATTGTGACCATCTTGTTGCATATTTTTATCAGATCTATTTATATTATCTTTCTTTTTTTTATTATTTTTATTATAACCATTTTTGTAAGAGCCTTTTATATTGTTCATAATTTTTATTTCTTCATTTTCTTCTCTTATTATTTCATCAAACAATTTGCCATAGACATCATAGAATCCACCATCACCATCATAAAAATTATTATAACATGTATTATTAAAATACTTCCAAATATTTATATTTGTATAACTATATTCATATTTATGCTTCTCTGAATTTTTCTTCTCACTGTTTTCTCTACCTTCAATTATTCTCTTTCTATTTCTATCATACCATTTTCTTTGAACTTCATCTGATAAACATTCATATGCTTCTTGAATTTTTCTAAATATATTTGTATATCTCTTCTTTTCTTCTTCATTTAGATGAGTATTCTTATCAGGGTGATAGAGAATTACTATTTTTTTATAATTCTTTTTAATTTCTTCAAGAGAAGCATCTGTATCGACATTTAAAATTTTGTAATAGCACAGGCACTTCTCAATATCTTCCATTATATATAAACATATATATGTATATATATATATATATATATGTGTTTATCTTTTTATTTACAAGATGTAGTTAATATATATAATATCCATAATATCATAAACAACTATTAAATATATAAAATATGTAAATGATAATATAAATATATATATATATTTTTAAAACATCTGTTATTTATTTTATCTCTTAAATCCATGATGTCGCAACATAAAAAATGATGTTAAAAGAGGAGCAATTAAAAGGTATTTATTCCAAAAATATATATATATATATATATATATATATATATATATATGAATTCATTCAATTGATTCGAAGTTTAAAGAAATAAATTAAATATATATATATACATATATATAATATAATATATATTAATAGGAACAAAAAAAAAAAAAAAATATACAAAAAAATTTGAACATAAAATTTTTTAATTTGTTTATATTTAAAATATTTTTGAATAAACAAATATATATTTATAAAATTAAAAAAAAAAAAAAAAAAAAAAAAAAAAAAAAAAAAATATATATATATATATATATATATATATATATATAACAACATATATATATATATAATATATAATATATATTTACATATATCTATTTTTTCTTTGAAAGAATTTTTTAACATGCTGTACCAAAAAAAGAATACTACATTTATTGTAATATTTCATTTTTGTTTTTTAGAACAT
Source organism: Plasmodium sp. gorilla clade G2 (assembly GCF_900097015.1). Lineage (NCBI taxonomy): Eukaryota > Apicomplexa > Aconoidasida > Haemosporida > Plasmodiidae > Plasmodium > Plasmodium adleri (nom. inval.). The sequence goes on from NC_041702.1 coordinate 163,019, forward strand.
GATGAATTATAGATGGATAATTATTTTGTTCCATAAAATTAATAGATATGAAATCATAAAATTTTTTTTGAAATGAATATAAGGATTTGTTTTTTTGTAATGAGAATTCTGGTTGATTTAAAAAAAAAAGACGCACTCTAACTTCAGCAAGTAGATAACTAAGAACAGATCCTGCATATAATGATGAAAAATGATAAGGAAAGCTAGTTGAGTGTAAATTATAATTAAATGAATGTATATTATATGGAAATTCATTTTTTATCATATCATAAAAATTATATAATAAATCTTTATCATGGTCAATATTATTATTATTATTGTTGTTGTTTTTAAAAAAAGTATATGGATTTATATTATGTATATTATAATCAATAATTGATTGTATATATATATGTGATAATCTTAATTTATCAAATTTAAAAGAATTAAAAATATTTTTATTTATTTTGGAATTATCATTTCTTTCATTTGATAAATTATATATAATATTATAATTATTAGTTAGATATTCATTCATATGTGAAAAAAATTCAGCATAATCTAAAGGAATATTATTTAAATTATATAATCTATATTTATTTGATAATAATAATAAATGATAGGCATGGCCAAATTCATGAAATAAACTAACAATTTCAGATATACTAAATAATTTTTCTTCTATAGGAATAGTACGCATAAAATTACAATTTATTACAACATGACCATTACATATTACATAAGTATTAGACAAACTATTTATATTACTTATTCTAAAATAATCTTTAAAATTAATATCTATATATGGTATTATATATATATAACCTAAAAAAGAATCTAATAAATTATTACTTTTTTTGCCTTTTACATCAATTCTATATATTATAGTATCTTTTTTCCACTTTCTTTCTAATTCTTTATTATTTATTCTAGTATAATAAAAATTATATATCTCTGATAATATTCTTATAAAATTATCTAATACATATCTCTGTGGAAAATATTTATTAATTTCATATTCATCAATTCTGTTCTTCATCAAGTTGTAATAATAATACCAGTCATATAAACAAATCTTCTTTTTCTCGCATCCATAAAATGAATTATCACAACGACCATCACCTTTTTCTTCACAATCAAAAGTAGGATTATTATAAATATTGTGGTAATAATAATAATAATTATTATTATTATTTTTATTATTATTATTACTTTTATTTATATATTTATTCCTATTGTCAGATAAAAATATATCTCCTTTTTCCTTTCCATTTTGAGCTTTTTTTTTTTTTTTTTTTTTTATATCATCATTATTATAATTTCCATTCATTTTATTCATATACAATTCTATATCCCCATTTATCATATTATAATCTATATTTATCTTCTTTTTAATTATATCAAAGAATTCTTTAATATCTTTATAATTATTTTTTTCACTTGTATATTCATCCATACAATAATGGATCCAATTCTCATATCCTAACATGTTAGACAAATCATATCTTTTCTTTAATATATTTATTATATCTTTTTCTAAGTTCAAGTGTTTATATGGATCGTTTAATAAAAACAGAACTTCTTTTCTTATCTCAGAATCATTTATTGCAGAGAGTAGAAATTCATAATTGTGTTTGCTTACAGGTATTTTCAACATATTCTTATTTAAAAAATATTTGTATTTATTCTTCCATTCATCGCTCATATTTATTTTATTCACAGGAATAAACAAATGTCTAAAATATTAAACGGGCATAAAAAAAAAAAAATATACATATATATATGTCATATATATATTTATATATATGTGTGATTTTTTTTTTTTTTTTTTTTTTATTTTTTTTTTTTTATTTTATTTCTCCTTACCTCATTTTCACTTTATTTATCTTCTTTAAATAAATAGAACAGTCCTCGTTTATCTGCCTGAATAAATTTTCTACAGATTCTTCCTTTTTTATACGTATGTTATATGGCAACATTTTTTGATCTATCATTTTTATAACCTTCTTATCTATTAAGGACCTTATGTTATATTCACTATATTCTATTATCCTTTTTTTTAAAAAATGTGCTCTCTTTAATTTAATATTTGATAATAACAAATAATATAAGTTCAAACATTTTTCAACCAATTTTTTTGTATCTAATATATCATCATTTAATTTTAAATTCTTTTTTGTTGTGTTTATTAAATTATTAAGTTTATAAGATATATAAAAAAAATCGATATAATTCTTATCAATAGGATAAGAAATTATTCTATCATTTTCAACTTTTTTAATTATGTTTTCATATATTCTTATTTTTTCTTTGCTCCACAAAAAAATATTTCTTAGTTTATTGCAGCATAGGAAGATACATTTGTTAGTCAAATATTCTCTTCTCTTCATATTGAAAAAAAAAATAAAATTTTATAGACCCATCATTATAAAAAATATGTATATAAATATATATATATATATATATATATATATATATGTTTTTTTTTTATGTGTTCATATTTTTACTTTTTCAGATTCAAACACACAATGAAAATATGTATAATATAATAATATATTATATCTTTAAAAGTTACATAAAAATTAAATATTAATTATATTTTTAATTATATACTAATAAATTTATGTTATAAAAAAAAAAAAAATTTATATATTCATAACCATTGTATGTTACAAACGTGTATGGATTCTTTCTTTATTTTTTTTAAATGGACATAATATATAAGGTTTAAATTATTTTAAAAAAAATAAAAAAAAATGAAAGAGTATATTTTATTAACCTTCTTCTTTATATAAAACCAACATAGAGATCGACTATGTTTCATATTAACAAGAAAAAAGTAAGAAAATTAAAAATATAAATATTTTAACATATATATATATAAATATATATATATATATATATATATGTATGTATATATTTTTTATATATATATATATCACCTTAAATTTTTTTAGGGTAGATTAATAAGCAATGGGGAATATAAAAAATTTACAATGTTAATTAAAATGGATAATATATAAGAACAAAAAAAATAAAAAATATAAACATATAAACATATAAATATATAAAAATGTGAAAAAAATTATTATATATAATTTATCCTCCACAAAATAGACGAGTTATAATTTTATTTTATTTTATTGTTTTAATTTTTTTTTTTTTTTTTTTTTGTTTATTCTCCCCTCTACTATGCTTTAGTCCATACTTATAACAGTGTGTAATACTATATTCTATAATTAATCTAATTAAAAGAATTATTCATTTATTTATTTATTTGTTGATTTTATTTTTATTTTTTTTTTTTTCTAATGCTCTTTAATAATAAGAATATATATTTTACGTTGAAAGGTTCAAGACTGCACAACAATGCATCTTTTAAAAAAAAAAAAAAAAAAAAAAAAAATATATATATATATATATATATATATATATATATATATTATTTATTATATAAATAACTTGCCAAGATGATCTTTAATTGTTACAATATATATATATATATTTATATATTTATATTTATTAATTATATTATCAGTTCATTTTTTAATTTTTGTTTTAACATCAAAAATTTAACCCTTTTTATAATTAATAACCAAATAAATGTCTAAACACAAAAAAAAAAAAAAAAAAAAAAAACAAATCTAAATATAAATATAAGTATAAATAATTATTATTATATAAATGTCTAAATATTTATATTTTATTTTTTATCAAAAATATTAAAATGTAGATAGAAAAAAAAAAAAAAACAAAAAAAGAAAAAGAAATTAAAAGTGACACATGTAACACATATGTTGTATCCTTTGACTAATAAAACGTTCAGACTATTTTCTCTTCTTTTGAATCGGATTGAGTGTAAAAATATAATATACATAAAATATATACATATATATATATATATTTATATATACCCTTTCAATATTTACAGATTTATAAAGGAGACAAATTTTTTTAATTAGAAAAAATAAACAAATAAGATAAATAAAAAAAAAAAAAAAAAAAAAAAACTATGTCTGATAATTACCAATTCTTACAATTTTATAATGTGTATAAAGACAATAGAAATAAATGGGGAACGAAAATAAATAAATTAAATTTCAATCTAGACAATTATAAGAGTTCAAGAACAAAAATATTTCTATATACGCTATGGTATTCTATTATATTTATATATTTTGTGGAGCTTTTTTTTAATTTGTTTTTTTTTTTTCTCTATATGCCATACACAAATATTATAAGCAAAACAATATTCTTCTTATCTATTGTTGATTGTATAATTGTTATAATATTAACCTGTAGATCTTTTTATGCATATTCATATGATAAATCTAAATCTTTACATACATTAGTAAAATTATTTTTCGCATTAAGTGTTTGGTGCTTTGTAAAATTATTAATTTATGTTACTTATACAATCATATGTTTTGCATTCATATCTAATCAGAAGCATAATTATAATCACCTTTTTTTTTATCCACCAAAAAATATTTATTTTAATTATTTTATGGAATTTATAATTACAATAAATATTGTTAAATCGGTGCTCACCCTCTTTACAGGTACAAATAAAATAGCAAAAAAAAAAAAAAAAAAAAAAAAAAAAAAAAAAAAAAAAAAAAACATATATATATATATTTATATGTGGTGATATCTTATTAATCATCAAATAATTTATAACGAAAGGTCCAATGACATACCTATGTGATACACATATGTATGATATATAACATCCATATCATCTATTTTTATTTTTTTATTTTTTTATTTTTTTTTTTAGGACAGAAAATTCAATACATTTTAAGCTGCATAAGGACATCAACTATTCTGAAAAGCAAAATAAGAAAAGATCTAGAAAAACAATCATTCTTATTTGATGATTACACATATGGAACCTTTTTAAATGATTAATTAAAAAAATAAATATAATTTTTAAATTTAATTCTTTCTTAAATTTATATTCTTTCGTTTTTAATTTTTATATTTTATTTTTTTTGTCAATTCATATTTATCACATTTTTATATTTAAAAAGACAATTAAAAGAAATATATATATATATATATATATAATATATTATATGATTATATTTTTTCTCACCTCATTATAAAAATATGTAATTTTTTTTTTTTTTTTTTTTTTTTTTTTAATTATACACATATATTTAATTATAATTAATTTTTAAGTAACAAATATTTGTAAAATATAATATTATATTTTATTAATATATATTAAATAAGTTGACAAACCTTTTTTATTTTATATAAAAAAAGGATTCATAAGAAAATTAAAAAGAGACTAGTTTATATATATATATATATATATATATATATATATATATCAAAAAAAAAAAAAAAATAATCACAAAAGGAATATACAAATAATATATTATATATATGTTTTACATTGGAATTTCCTTTTTATTATAATATAAAATAATGTAAAAAATAAAAAAAAAAAAAAGAAAAGAAGTTTATACAAATGTGTATTTATTTTAAGTAATATTTAATCAATAATATATATATGGGCAAAAAAATAAAAAAAATACAGAAAAATGAATAAACACAAGCATATTTATATAATACTTTTTTTTTTTTTTTTTTTTTTTTTTTTAATTATTCTATATAAGTATCCAAAAGAGTAGAACAGAACTTGTAACATTTCATATAAAAACACATTTGTTATATATATATGTATTTATTTATTTATATATTACAATTTAACCTTTTAAAACAATTTCATAAACATGTTATTTATTATACTTATTTTTATAAACCCCCTTTTCTCTTCAAAGTAAATATTATATGTTCCCCAAAATATATTAAACATATAAATTAATATATATATTATATATATGTATTTTTTTTTTTTTTTTTTTTTTTCTTCTTTTGGCTAGTAATTAATGTTTTTACCTGAATATTGATAAAAATGGCTAGCTAGACATATTTGCATAATATGTAATTTTTTTTTTTTTTTTTTTTTGTATTTCTCTCCCACTCACTCAATCACTCTCTTATATATATATATATATATATATATGTTTGTGTTTTATTTTCTTTAAAATGATCTTGTGGAACAAAAAATTCCTATCAGTTGTTTTCTTATTAATATTTGATACAACTAATTGTATGAAACGATCGTACTATATGAAAGCCAAACCAAAATTAAACATCACACATGTCCCATATTATGTTATGAAAAAGGAAATGGAACCAAACCAAATGTATTTTTTCACAAATAGGACAAAAAAAAAAAAAGATATTCAAAATAATGATAAAAAAAAAAACAATACAGCTAATTTTCACATATATAATAATATAACAAATTGGAAAATAAAAAAGAAGGGGTGGAAAAAAAAAAAAAAATTAAAATATCAACCTGAAAACAATCATAAAAAATTGGATAATGTAAATATAAATAAAAGAAATCATTATATACACTTTATTCATAATATAAATATTAAAACATTCAAAAATTATATTGAAAATAAAAAAATAATCAGTAATTATAATAATATTAATAAAAATACAATATATAAAAAATATATCTTATCCATATATAAAAAAAAACAAGGAAAAAATACTATATTATATATGATTATTGCACCAAAAGGTTCTCTACATGAAAAAAAGACTAAAGAAATTTTGGGAGACCCAGTCAAAAACTATCCATGGGAAATAAGTATTCCATTTCATGAAACTATTACTCGTGAACAGAGTCCATATTATAATTTTTTAAAAGGTGAATGGGCTTATCTAGATTATAAAAGAGATTCTAGAAGAGCATGTGGTAAAATAGAAGGAGGATTAGAAAATTATGATGGGAAAGGTTTGAAATTAGAAAAAGGAGTTGATCGTCCAAGATATAAAGAAATACCATATTATTTAGATCATGGTGTTGAATGGAGAAATTTTAATCATGATGAATTAATACAATTTGAAATAGATCCAGATGGAAATCAAGATCAAACCTTTTTAGAAACTGAAGAAGATTTAGAATATAGACAATGGGGTAATTGGAATTATAGTTGTGCTAAAGAAACTACACAATTAAATACTGCTTGGAGAGATCCTGTTCTTTCAAAAGATTTATCAAATTTAATTTATCCATGGAATCATAAAGCACATGAAAATCATATTATACCATATGGTTATAGAGGTCCTAGTGGTTTTATTCCTGAACCTAAACTAGAATGGGAACTTGCGGCCAGAGGATTTTTAGGGGGGTATTTTGAAGATCCTAATTGGAATAGAATTAAATATTATAGAATTACTAAAAAACTTATTTTAGAATGGCATGAAACTGATAAAAATAATACAAAAATTGATAAAATTAAATCAGAATTATTTGGTATAACTAGTAGAAAAAAATATACTTCAAATCAAATCAAACTTATAAATGAACATGCATTACTTAGAGCTAAAGAAATTTTATTAGATCATATTTTAGATCCAAACAATGATCCAGATTATATTACATATTATCTAGATAAACATGAACCAATTGATTATATTGGAGGAGGAAATCATAAATGTTCAGAAGAAGAAATCAAAGATAAAACAGTTGTTTTAAATATGTGTGTATACCCAGTCAAACAACAACATGAAACCTATTCTTCTAATATGTCCATTCCAGAAATGGCAGAAATGTATCATTATTATATGACTGAAATAAGAGGGGAAGGAAGAATTAATAACCTATCTGAAGATCCAGTTGAAGATAAATTCCAATGTTATGAATTACAACATGATAGAAAAAATTTCCCTGCTCTTGTATCCTTATATAAACCATTATGGTCTAATCGAAAATATGGTGAAGAATTTGGTGATGCCCTAAGAAAAGAAGAAAAAATCAACATTCAAAAATTCTATCACTTCAAACGCAAACTCAAATTGAGGAAAAAAACAAAATATGACAAAAGGGATATAGATATGTATAACTATCTACAAGACTATGAAAATTTTGATGAAGAATATGACTTTTAATTATACCAAAATAAAAAAAAAAATAAAAAGAAAGCTTATTTAATAATTTTTTTTTTTTTTTCTAAAAATAAAATTAATATTTTTTTTTAATTTGAAATAAGTATGTGTGGCAATACACATAATTTGTTTATTTATTTTTATTTTTTTTTTTTGTGTGTTTTTTTTGTAACCATTATTATATATATATATATATATATATATATGTTATTTCAAAAACCATTTATCCTTACTTTTATAAATACAAATATAACTTTTTAAAATGATATAAAAATTAAGGTATTCATACAAGTGTAAGGCTACCTCATTAAACAAGTACATTCAGAGGAAAAATATATACAAACAAAAAAAAAAAAAAAAAAATGAAAAAATAAAAAAAACAACAAAAAAAAAAAAAAAAAACGTTTTAACAATATTATATATATATATATATATATATATATATATATATAGGTATATACTTATTTATTTTAATATATATATTTTTTTTTTTTTTTTTGTGTAAAAATATCATAATTTTTACATGAACAAGTCAGGACAAACTTAATAATGATCCGTAACTCTTCAGGTAAGATAAAAGTTCCTCAACATTTATTTCTTTTTTGAATATATCCAGACCTTTCTGAATTACAAAGAGATAATTTCCTGTAAACTCTACTGGTTTTTCTATTTCTACATAGTTTAACTAGACAAAAAAAAAAAAAGGAAAAAAAAAAAGAGGAAAAAAATTTAAATAAATATAATACTATGAGAATTTTATACATATTATTTTATTATTTTTTAATAAAATATTTATATGTATAAATAAGATTATATATAGTTAATATAAAAAATATATAATAAATTAGGAATTACTTTATATGGTAGAAATATGTACACATGAATATACATACATACATTAATATATATATATATATATATATATATATTTTTCTTTTAATATATATATTCATTTTTGTTATTTCTCTGACTAGATTACCTTCTTTTCCTTAATATCGAAAAAACCAATGTCCAAGCTGGGTGGAGGCTGTTCATTAAAGGCAGGAAGAAAATATAAAACCCCGTTATATGTTTTTTTCATTTTCATAAATTCAATATAGCATTCATAATATGGTTTAAGATCACTTATATAAACACTTTGCATTTTTTTAGAAACTTCTTTGAAAATTATTTCTTTCCCTTTATTTTTATCAAAATAAAAATCAGGGATACTATCTGACATTATATATGCAATTACACCACGTCCTTTTTTTCCACTTTTTGAATAATGTACTTCTAATTGTCCATTATTTTCTTCATTATAAATAAGATATATACCTTCTTTTACATTAATAATTGTTTCTTTCACTTCAGGAGGAGGTCCAATACAACTTGCTTCGTTCGGAGGATTGGGTGCTGATGCTGCTCCTATGAAATTTAGTTTAGCTTTCTTTTTTAAAGGAAACTTTGGCTTGATTTCTTTCTTTATAAATATAATATCTTTTGATGGTTCTTTAATTTCATCAATTTTTTGTTCCTCTCTATTTTCTTCTTCCAACAATTTTAATCTTTCCCTTTCTTTTTCTTCTTCCTCTTCCAACAATTTTAATCTTTCCTTTTCTTCCTCCAACAATTTTAATCTTTCCTTTTCTTCTTCCTCTTCCAACAATTTTAATCTTTTCCTTTCTTCCTCCAACAATTTTAATTTTTCCTTTTCTTCTTCTAAAAGAAATTCATTCACTGCTTCATCTTCTGCATCCCATCCGCAACAGAAACAAGATAAGCAGCTTCTTACATTTTCCTTTTTAACATTGTTGTTCATATTTTGGTTTCTATTATTTCTATATGTATCTATAATTTTTTTAGGTATAACATCCTCATGGATAGCTTCCCTTTTTTTATGAATACGTTCATTTTTATTATCATTCAGTGGATCATGCATATTTTCAATTATGTTCTTCCCATGTTTTTCTTTTTTAGAATTCATTTTTTTATTTGTTATCATACCCTTATCATCATATTTTTTATTCTTCTTATTTGTTTTTCCCTTGGGTACTTTTCCATCTTTTGAATTTTTTTTTTTCATTCCTTTGAAATAGAATAATTGTGGGGGAATAAGCAAATGCTTATATATGTGTTTATTTAAAAGTTAGGACAAAAAAAAAAAAAAAAAAAAAAAATAATAAAAAAATATAATAATAAAAAAATATTAAGAACAAAGAACATAATAATATATATTCATATTAATATATAACAAAACAAAAAAAGGTACTTACAAATAATATATTACACCTTAGGATCTGTATAAATATATGACAAATCTGGACAAGTAAAAAAAAAAAACAAAAAAAATATAACAATATTATATGTATGTATATATATATATATATATATATATATAATATTGTTGAGAATAATTTTTTCTACATATAAAACATTAACATATTGTTGTATTAAAATTATATATATATATATATATATATATATATATATTTTACTAATAGATATCACAAATATGATAGCATGTTACATATTACAACATTTAAAAAAATAAAAATGAAAATATTTATAAAATCAGACAGATATATTTATATAGATATTTTGGTATACTCTTACATATATATATATTATTAATTTAAAAGACAAAAGGATGTTGTAGGTTTTTTTTTTTTTTTTTTTTTTTTTTAAATAATTTTGTCATCCTTTTATATATATACCTTATAATTATTACATATCTAAATATATATATTCCAAATTAAAAAAAAAATGAAATTTTAAAGTTCTTATAATTAATATGATACGAATATAATAATAAAAAGAAAAAATTAAAAGCAAACATATTATAATTTAAACACTTTCTTTTTCTTTCCCTTTTATTTCCAGTTGTTATTATATTACGCATGCATCATTTATTTGCACACCTACTATATATTTCTTATAGATAGGCAAAAGAAAAAAAAAAAAAAAAAAAAAAAAAAAAATACAAAAAGTTATGAATTGTTCAGGAAAATTTTCATGTTCCATTTTTTTTATTTGTTTAAGTCATATGAAAAATGAGAATTTAATAATACATTAAAAATACAAGAAGAAACAATATTAATATGATTTATGAATTTAATAAATAAATATATATATATATATATATATATGTATATATTTTATTAGTCATATAGTGATTTCATCTTCTAGGTGTATATATTCAAAGGAGAAATTCTTCTTAAGTTGTTTGGACCAAGCTGAAAAAAAAAAATAAAATAACAAAAATAAATTAAAATGATAAAAATAAATATAGACACTTATATTAATATGAATACTAAAATCAAATTAAATATACATATATATATATATATATATATATATTTTTATTTATCCTACTTGATACATAGTCAAAAGACACGTAGGTACCATGTTCTACTTGATCATTTAAAATTTTGATTGTATTAAAATCTGGTAGAAGCCAGGTAGTATATTTCTTGTGATATTTCCAGGACTTTTTCTTCAACTCCTTGGCAGCCAAATGTTGCTGATAAGTACCCTTAAATAAAACATATATATAATATATATATATATATATATATATATATATATATATATATAATATATTGTTTAATTACAACACTAATACAATATATTACATATGTGACACAAAATTAAGTTAAAAAAAAAAAAAAAAAAGGAACATGAAATATGTATACATATTCATATGAAATACTAATAATTTCGAAATTTTATTTTTTCTTATATTACTGGTTGATAGTAAAAAATAAAAAATAAGGTATCTAAATGAAGTTTCTCAAACAATTCTGGACTATAAAAATAAAATATAATATAATAAATATATAAATAAATATACTCATATATATATATATATAATCCTCAAAAAAAATAATTATATATTTATTATTTTTTACCTTTGATATACTGATAAAGGTGTTGTTGGAAAAAATTTACATGGATTGCCCCATAACATCCTAGGGGTATATTGTCTATATTGATCTCTATCACTTTTTTTTATAGAATTTTTATAACTACCTTCTATCATCTCTTGTAATTTAAAGACTGTATAAAAAAAAAAAAAAAAAAAAAAAAAAAAAATTTATTAATTAATTCTTTAATAAAATAGTAACACAATATATTTGTATATATTACAATATATACATATATATATATGTTATGTCTTTTTTTTTTTTTTTTTTTTTTTTTTTTCTATACAATTATTTTCCAACATATTTTCGGCTGCTAAAGACATGGTCTCATTATCCTTCTTCTTTTTCATCTCCTTTTTATGTGAATTATTATTTTTGTTATTCATTCTTTTAAAAATATATTTTAATCAAAACTAATTTATTTAAAAATACACTTGTTTATATCAAATATAATATATATATATATATATATTTATATATCACACCTTCTAACATGAAAAAAATGAAAGCATACGTATCATTTATTTTTTATTTGGGATTAATAAAACAAATATTAAAAACTTTACAAAATGAAAATAATATATATATATATATATATATATATATATATATATATATATGTATGTATTTGTGTATCTATTTATTTATACTTTTATAATACAGTGATATAAAAAAATTTATGGATGCATATATGTTTATTTAATAATAATACATTCTAATGTAGGCTTAAAAAATATATATATATATATATATTTTTTTATGATATATATAAATTAACCATATATGCGTGGAAAAAAAAAGAAAAAAAACATTGGATAATTATAAAAATTTTTTAAATGATAAAATATATATGCATATATGGATAAATATATAAAGATATATAATATTTATATATTCTTTGTAGAAATAAATAAGACCGACATAAATATTATATTTATATATATATAATATATTCTCTCTATTTTTTATAATTTTTTCACGACATATATATTTATATGTATATATAAATATATGTACTTTTTTAAATTATATATTTAAATTCCTTAGCATCCACATATTATATATATGAAGTGATGTTTTTCTTATATTTTATTAAACTTATATTTTTTTTATTTTAAAAATTAATTTATTAATATTTTTATATATACAACGTTTTTTTTAGTTTTCTTTATTCTATTTTTTCATTTGGTTTGGCTTTTTTTTTTTTTTTTCTTTTTTTTAATAAAATGAATTAAAAAATAAATATATATTAATTATATATATATAATATAAAATAATACATATCTTTTATTTTTTTAATAAAAATTAAAAATTTTTTTTTTTTTTTTTTTTTAGATATATATATATATATGTACAAACGGCATAAACATGTTTATATATAAAAAGACCAATCAAATTAAAAGCATTCATAAAGTAAAAAAAAAAAAAAAAAAAAAAAAAAAAAAAAAAAAAATTATTACAATATGTAAAATGTTAGGGCATAAAGGTTATATATATATATATGCAAGTGTGATAGAAAAAAAAAAAAAAAAAAAAAAAAAAAAAGATACACACATAAATGAATATATAAATATATAAACACATACGAAAATATACATATATATATAATATATATATATTTTGTAGATGTTTTATATTTTTATATATTTTGCATTTTTTAAATATTCCATTAATCCTTTAATATGTTAAATCTTGCAGATTATATTATATATGCATCTGATATTTAATATGTCTATTTAATAATATATAGGAAAATTTATTTTGTCATAAAAAATAAAAAAACAAATAATAATTATAAGATAGACATATAAATATATATATATATATATATATGTGTGTTACTTATAAATATATCTGTTTTCTTATATGCATTATTAATTTTAATGATGTTCATTGCTTTATATATATTTTTTTTTTTTCCCCAATTTGTTTTGTATTATTATCCATATATATTATATAAGTATGTCTATATGGTATATACAATGTAAATAAATAAACATTTATTTTGTTTTATTTTATTTTATTTTATTTTATTTTATTTATTATTTTTTTTTTTTTTTTTTTTTTTTTTTTTCTCTTTATATATATATATTAGTTTGCTACAAAATCTGGGTGTTTTTTTAGGACGATGGTAATTTTGGGGATTCTTCTGTTAATCCTATCTGAGCTAAAATAAGCTGTTTGTACTTTTACAATTTGTCCTATAAAAAAAAATAAAATAAAATAAAATAAAATTAAAATTAAACATACACATATATAATATTGTTTATATTTATATTTGATTTATATTTCATTTTTATTTCATTTTTATTTTTATTTACCTATATCTTCCTTCTCCATTATTGATGCTGCACCTATTGCAATTTTTGTTGCGTTTCCTAGACCTGTTATTATGACTTCATCAAATGGGTTCTTTTCTTCATTTCCTGTAAACATCCTCTTACCAATCCTTGCATAAAAGGTTGGTTTCTTGGTCATAGAAACCTAAAAAAATTAAAATATATATAAAGACATATATATAAACACATTATATAATTATATCTAATTTTTTTTTTTTTTTTTTTCACAAATAATATATATATATATATATTATATATATATGCGGGCACGTATCATTC
>NC_041702.1:182500-192500 GCF_900097015.1 Plasmodium sp. gorilla clade G2
AATAAATTATATATAGATTCAAATATATCTGTATATAAAAAACACAAGGAATTATTATCTAATTTTCTTTTCATGTTATATTCGAAATAATATCTTTTCATACTATTTACATTATTTATATTATCACAATGAGGAACTACATCATATTCATTATTATTTATATTTTTTATTTTTAATGATGAGCACAAAGAATACTGTTCCAATACCTTGTCCTTATTAAATTCAAGATATGAAAAATTATTATTTCTATTCTTAATAGTATGATGAAAATCTTCAGGTAAATCGGAATCTTCATTAGTATGATTATCACAAAATATATTATTTCTCTTAACACTCTTTTTGTATTGCTCAGTTAATCCATAGGACATATAATATAATCGTACCATATCATCATATGTTTTAATTTTTATGTCATCATATGTTTTAATTTTTATGTCATCATATGTTTTAATTTTCATGTCATCATTTTTCTTAATTTTCATGTTATCATATGTTTTAATTTTCATGTCATCATTTTTCTTAATTTTCGTGTCATCAGTTTTCTTAATTTTCGTGTCATCATTTTTCTTAATTTTCGTGTCATTATTCTTTTTATGTTCCATTTCTCCACTTCTAATATTCTTCCCATGTATTGCTAAAAAATTATTAATACACAAAAATATTTCATCATACTTTAGTTCTAAACTTATATCATCTAATTGTGATATGACATGTATTACTTTTATGGCCAGAGGAAAATCTAAACATATCAAATTTACATTTGTATAATATTTGTATATAGGATAATGTTTAATATATAACCTATCCAATGATATAATTAATTCAGATAACTGAATATTATTCAATGAACATATATATAATGGTAATTTATTTTTTAATAAACAATTTATATCGTGACTTTTATACTTATAATTTGAATATACATATGCTAGTTTGTTTAAACTGTTGGAATCTAATTTCTTTTCATTCTTTATAAAAATAGGAATACTAGAATGTAAAAGTAAATCAGCAGGTATATCTATATATATATATGATAATAATAAGTTGATTAAATTTTCTATATCATACATATATAATATATTCAAAGCAGCAACTGATATTCTATTAAATAAATTTACATCTTTAATTTGAATTTTACTATAACATAAACACATAATAGTTAAATGTTCTGGACTAGCTAAATTTATCTTATTAATAAATACAATAGAAAGAGATGCAAATAATGGGATATATATAATATTTAATTTTGAACACAAAAAACATATATCACATATTTCTTTTATAGAATAACGACAACTTTCAATACACATTCTTTTCAATATATATTTTAATAATTCCTCTTCTTCATTTATTTTATTATTTATTTCTAATGATTTCAATATTCTATAACAATCTTTCCCATCTAACAAATCTATATCTTTGATAATTCTACATTTATAAGATTCATATAATTCTTTATTTTGTTCACATAAGCGTATAATATCAAAAGAAAAACTTCCTAAATGTTTTGTTGATAATTTTTTTAAATCTATTTGACTAGCCACAAATGAGGACTTTCTTTTAAAATGATGTTGAAGAAAAATATTTTTTCTCCATACAAATCTTATCATATTTTTATAAGAAAAAGGAGAAGCGTGAAAGGATCCACAGGTCGCATATTAATTTGCCATCCTCATGAAAATAAAAAAAAAAAAAAAAAAAATATATATATATATATATATATATTTATATATGTATAAACATTTATATATATTTGTGTATATGTCACTTGTGCAGGTTTAGTAATAAAAAAAGAAAAGAAAAAATTATTTTATCAACATATATATATATTATATATATGTGAATATTTTATATAAAATATCAAAATTTTAATACTTTTAAATTTACTCTCATATAATGAGTAATATGGTTTATATATAAATAAATGTTCTTGTTTTATTATGCACATAAATAGGTACATACATATATACATATTTATATATATATATATATATATATATATATGTATCTACATATGCTTATATTATTTTTAACCTTTATTATTATTTATTTTATTTTTATTTTTATTATTATTATTATTATTTTTTTTTTTTTTTTTTTTTTACATTTTGGCTAGCTGTTCATAATTTTTAAATATATTTGTTCATACGGAAAATCTGATAAATACTTTTATTTTATAAAAAAATTAAAACACAAAAGGTATATATAGAAACATATAAATATATTTATATATTTATTTATTTATGTTATATTTTCTTCCCTTTT
Source organism: Plasmodium sp. gorilla clade G2 (assembly GCF_900097015.1). Classification (NCBI taxonomy): domain Eukaryota; phylum Apicomplexa; class Aconoidasida; order Haemosporida; family Plasmodiidae; genus Plasmodium; species Plasmodium adleri (nom. inval.). The sequence continues at coordinate 184,766 of NC_041702.1, forward strand.
TTTGCCATTTTATTGCTGTAAAACATTAGAAATATATAACAATTGTATTTTTATTTTTTGATTTAATGGCCGCTTTTAAACCTTACCGGTTCATAATATTCGACCAGCAAATCAAAAACAACCAGTTCTATAAAAGTATTATCACTCAACTAAACTTATCATTATTGTGTAAAGAAATATATTTAAATGAGGCCTTTTCTTGTTATCAATATGAAAAATTGTTTTTAAAAAATTTGGTATATTATTCTGTTAATAATTTAGGGAATGACTTTAATGCAAGGAGATTAAAATGTTCAGGTCAGTCATCAGTAGATCCGGGTGAAAACAAATTAGAACAATTAATAAACAATGAAAATATAAATGTACATATAAATGAAAGTAAAAATGTAAATAATATTTACCATAACAAATGTATGGATATTCCATCTGATTATCATAATAGTGATGAGAGCGAATCTATGAACCACTTAAATTTGATGGATGACCTTGAAGAGAGACATAAAAATGATCCTTTATACAATTTGATGATGAAAAATAAAAATACAAAAAATAAAAAATTAATTACACAAAGTGATATAAATAATTTAGTGAGTTTTCATATATATGATAATAAAAATAAAAACACATTTAAAAATATATTAAGTTTAAATAATATATATAATATAGATCATATAAATATTTTATGTTTAAATAATTATAAACCTATTTTGAATATGTTAAAAAATTATAGTATAAATAAAAGGATATCAATTTATTATCCTTTTTATATAATTAATGACGATAAAAATAATAAATCTCAAAATAATTTATATACAAAGGTTGCAGATTATTGTTATAATATAGTAAGCGATATATTACCACTACGTTATAAAAACATAAACTTATCAGATATAATAAGAGCAATAATTATTAACACAGAACTATGTCAGAGTGAGGTAAATAAAAAAATGGAGGTACTCAAATTTGTTGATATCATGGACATTATAGGAAGGAACTAGCACACCAAAAAAAAAAAAAAAAAAAATATATATACATATATATATATATATATATATATATATATATTTGTGTGTGTATGTACCCAAAGCAGTATATTTATTAAATAAAGACAAAGTTAAAAAGTTACACATATAAATACATACATATATATATATATATATATATATATATATATATATATGAAATAACTTCATTTTATGATTCTTTTTGTTTTAAAGACACATGAAACCAATAAATACATATATATTTACAAAAATGTATATGCATATGTATATGTATACTTTTATGTATATATATGGACATGCCATATTATCATATGTACCAACCTTTTTCATTCAATGTATATAAATTAAAAAAAAAAAAAAAAAAAAAAGAAAGGAAGGAAGAAAAAAAGAAAGAATATATTTGTATAAACATAAAATATTATAAACAAAAATATATAACTATTTTAATTTACAATATTTATAATAATACATTCGAATGGTAATATATAAGGCGAAGATACAATCATGGGCATATTATTCACAAGCGCATTTTTTTGTTCTATACCCACACACACAAAAAAAAAAAAAAAAAAAATATATATATATATATATAATATATATATGATACATATTTATAGGTACAAAAAAAAAAAATTTTTTTCTTTATTTTTTTTACTTAAGTATTTTCCTTTTTTTTTTTTTTACACCCAATTAATCATCATATTCTTTTGTTTCTATTAATTTCCATTTTCTTAAAACATTTATTAAAGTTTGTTCACTGAAGTTGTCCCCTCCTAATTCATCAAATCCTATAATTGAATGTTCTGTTTTTCCATTTTGTATTAACATTAAGGTTGGTATACACCATATTTTTAATCTTTCACATAAGAAAGGTGATTTTTCTGCATTAATTTTAATAAAATTAATATTCCAATATTTAGATGATAAATCTATTAATTTTTTATCCATATATTGACATCTCCATGTTGTATTTCTATAAAAATGACAACACACATTTTTTGAATTCTTACATATTTCAAAAAATTCTTTTTCTGATAAAACTTCTTTGTATGTACCATGTCCTTTTTTTAATAATGTTAATTTCTCTTTATGCTTATTTTTTAATTCTTCTAATCTTTTATTTTTTATATTTTCTAATTCTTCGTCATTTTCATCATATACCTTTCTTTCTAAAATTTCGTATTTCTTAATTTCTCTATCAAGATCATTCTCTTTATCTTTCAGAGCTTCTAATATCTGCTTTTCGATTTTTCTTGTAACATTATTATTCATTGTGTTATGACAAAAATTGGATGTGACACATAAATAAATAAATATAAATATAAATATATATATATATATATATATATATATATATGTGTATAATATAAACAAAGAGTGAGGCCACGTTCACAAAATTTAATACATTAATTTATATTACGTTTTATATATTTTAAGTTATATGTTTATATATATAACAACCTTAGGCATAAAAACCTACAAGATATGAATATTTTGTTATCTACGAGCTTTATATAATTAAAAAAAAAAAAAAAAAAAAAAAAAAAAAAAAAAAAAATTAATATATATATATATATATATATATATATATATATATATGTAATATTTACTTTTTATATGATATCCCTTTTTATGTATATTTTTTTTATTTTTTTTTTTTATTGCTTATATATACTTACGTGTAATAACACTGAGGAAAAATCATCATTATACATTAAAAAAAATGAATTATTAAATAATCATACATACATATATATATATTTTTTATAAAACATAAATTTTAATATTAAAAAAAATAAAAAATAAAGTCTTGTAATTTATATATATATATTATCTTTAATATTATATTTTATATTATTATTTTATTTTTTCTTTTACCCATCCATATATATATTATATTTATTTATTGATATTCCTACAAATAATGCATGATGGTTATTATTATATATTACATGTATAATATACAATATAAAATGCATAATATATTATATATATTGAATATATATATTAAATATATATATTATATATATTATTTATTTTTTTTTTATTTTTATTCCTTATTGCATATTCTCATAGTATAAAAAAAAATATATATTTTTTTTCTTTTTGGTCATATAAAAAATTAGGTACTTATCTATATTTTTAATAACGATCAATTATAATATTTTATTTTATTTTTTTTAAATAATGAAAAAAAAAAATATTATTTCAAGAATATAAAATATAAAATATAAAATATGTTTTAAAAAAAATATATATATATATATATATATATTTATTTATATTAAAGCAACGTTTTTTTTTTTTTTTTTTTTTTTTTTATGTAGAAATATAAAAACGTATTATTTTATTATTTTATTATTTTATTATTTTATTATTTCTTTATTTTTTATAAAATAAAAAAAATATAATGAAGGTTGAAAATAAAATAATTAAGGAAGATCCCTTTTCAGTCTCTCATGTTATAGGTGATAGACTCTTACAAGGATGGACATTATTAAATGCAACCTGTCATATAGTAATTATTATGAATACATTTATATGTTTAATATATATATATATATATATGTATGCATGTTTATATTTATTTATTTATACTTTAATTTTTTTTTTTTATAGTGCAATATTACACCCCTCATAAAACAAAAAAATAAAGAAGACCGTTACTGTGCCAGATGCGATTTATTTATAAAAATAAAAGAGGAGACTTCTCATACTAATGAAGAAAAAATAAACGATAAATTAAATGGAGAAATTATAGAAGACAAAAAAAAAGATAACGATGTAGATGATGATAATCAGAATTTATTTAATGGACATGATAAAGAAAGTAATTTTAATAATGATCCTTTAATGTATATTAAAGAAATAAAATTACAAAATGAAGAATTTAATAATATATTAAATAAAAATAATATATGTACTAAGGATCTAGTAGGTGATCTTCTTGAATATAAAAATTATATCAAAGACAGATGTGGATATAATGTAGCACAGTGGTTGAATATGGAAACAATAAATGAAAAAAGAAAGGATGAAGATTATATAACAAATGAAAAAAGAAAGGACGAAGATTATATAACAAATGAAAAAAGAAAGGATGAAGATTATATAACAAATGAAAAAAGAAAGGATGAAGATATATTAAATGAAAAAAGAAAGGACGACGATTATATAACAAATGAACAAAAAAATACTTATAACCATACAAACAGTTATGATGAAGAATATATTTATAATATACATAGAAAATATTTTAAAAATATTTATCAAAATAATGTAGATGAAAAAATTGAAGACAATCCTATTAATGTCCTACATAATGTAAGGAGAGATTTAAAAATATCAGAAGAAAATTATTTTTGCCCATCAAAATTACATTCAAATAAATATAATAAATTAGAAACAGAATTCTTTATTTTAAATAAAACCAAAAATATTCTTATGGATAAATTAGAAAAATTTACAGATAAACTTTATAGAAATGATAATAAAAATGAAGAACTTGAAAATATCAATCACATTGTAACTATTGTAACCATACTAGAAAAAATTAATAACTTAAAAAAATATGTCATGGTATAAACTAAAATAACTACTACGTCTATAAATTAAACGGAATATATATATATATATATATTATATATATATATATAATTATAAATGGAAAAATAAAAAAAAAAAAAAAAAAAAAAATACACCTATGTTTTTATATTTTTTATCTCTTTAAATTTGTTATATATATATATATATATATATTTATATTTATGTATGTATTTTATGTTTGTAATTTTTTTTTTTTTTTTTTTTTTTTTTAACCCTAATAATATTGTGATTATATAACATAAGATATTTATTATAATGTAATAATATATAAGAAGCATATCAAATAATATAATTTGTAATTACTACAAAAAAAAAAAAAATATATATATATATATATATATATATTATATATATATATCTCCATTTTGTTTGCATTGTCAATTTTTTAAAAATTTATTCTATTCAATAAGGAAAAGAGGATAACCAACACAATAAATACATATATATTAATAATATTATGAATCTATGTATATTACATTCATTGTAAGAATATTCTATAAATTTATTCTAAATAAAAATAGGACTATATTATATTCATATAATATATTTTATAAATATCATCAGATATTTTATACTATATATTATTAAAATAAATAAATAAAAAAAAAAAAAACAGGTGGTACGCTACTTAAAAATATAATAAATATATAAATATTGTATACACTTCATACAAATAAAAAAATATATATATATATATATATATATATATATATATATTATTATAATCTATATAAATATGTATAATAAAAAATATTATTATATTTAAAGATAATTATATATATATTATATATATATATATATATATTCAAAAAATTTATAAAAAAAAAATTTTATATTTCTTTTTTCCTATAATTTATTATATATTATATATATAGAAATGTATACAATATTATTATATGTATTTTATAAATATATATAAATTTCTTTTATAGAAATATAAAAAAAAAGAAAATAATATAATATAAATAAAAATACTATCAATACAATAACACTACATATATATATATATATATATAATAATATATATATATGTATTATATAATTAAAACACTTTTATATATTTATAATATATATTTATATATATATGTATATATATTATAATAATTTTTTTTTTTTTTTTTTAATATTATATATTTATTTTATATTATTTATAAATATAATAATATAATATTATATAAGATCCTTTATATATCTGAAAAAAAAATATATTATATATATATAAATAATATATATTATTTATAATAATATATTTGTATATATATAAAAAAAAAAAAAAAAAAAATTAAATATAATATATTATTATATATATATAATATTATTTTATAGATATTCTTATATTTATATATATATTATTATATTTTTAATTTTTCATTATAAATTATTATTTATATATTTTTTTTTTTTTTATATTTATTTCCATTTTCATTTATTATATATGAAAATTTTTATTATATATACCTTTTTTTATATTTTTTTTTTATGTTGATATTTTTATTTATAAATATATAATAGAAAAAAAAAATATATATTTTTAAATAATAACCTATAAGAGAATTTATCAATTTATTATTTATAAAAAAAAAAAAAAAAAAAAAAAAAAAAAAAAAGGTTTATATATATATAAATTCTTATTGATATATATATATTATATATATGTATAAGAATAATAAAAAAAAAAAAAAAATAATAAAAAAAAGGCAGGAAAAGAATATAAATAAAAAATTTTTACTGTAATATAAATATTTTTTTTTTTTATCTCTTCTCTTCTTTTTTTTTTTTTTTTTTTTTTTTGGGTTTAATTATAATAATATATATTTATTATTATACATTATATATATAATAATAATACAGAAAAAATTCATAAAATTTTATAATCTATATAAAGTAAAATAATTTTAGATAATATGACTATGGAAAATAATGTAAGTGTATGTATATATATATATATATATATATATATGTAGAATATTATGAGAAGTATTAATAATTATACATATATGTGAAAAACTTTTATGTTAATTATTTTATTTATTCTGATATTATATGTATTCCTACTATATGTTATATAATATATGTGTATATATATATATATATATATATAATTGAATGAATATGAATTATAAATATAACAATAAAAAATTTTATAATTATATCTATAATTTATATATTTAAAATATGGTGTTGCTTTTTTTTTTTTTTTTTTTTTTTTTGAACAAAATTATATATATTAATATAAAATAAATATATATTAATTTTTTGTTATATAATTATCATATAATGAAAAGACACACATATAAGAACATACATATGTGATTATATTATCAATATGGATGTATATATATATATATATAATGTGTATATATATATATATACATTACCTTTTTTATTTTTAGAGCCCAAGCAAAGGTTGTAGAGTTTATGTTGGAAATTTACCCTGGAAGGTTACATGGCCAATTTTAAAAAATCATATGAAAAAAGCAGGAGATGTTGTAAGAGTTGATATTTTTGAAGACACACAAGGAAGATCAAAGGTAAAGAAAAAGAAAAAATAAATAAAATAAGAAGTTTATTCTATATAAAATGCATACATATATATATATATATATATATATATATATAATATATGTACAATTTTTGATTTTTTTTTTTTTTTTTTTTTTTTTTTTTTTAGGGATGTGGTATTGTTGAATATGCTACTTACGAGGAAGCTCAAGAAGCAATTAGCAGCTTGAACGATTCAAAATTGGAAGGTAAAAAAAAAAAAAAAAAACACCTGAATATGTAAACATATAAAATGTTATATTAATATGAACATTTTATTATTATTTTATTTTATTATTTTTATATTTCCTGTTGAATACAAATTTATTTCTTGACTCTCCCCTTTTAGATCGCTTAATTTTTGTGAGGGAAGATAGAGAAGAAAATTCTGGTAATTATGAAAAGAGGAAATTCAACAACGTAAGAAAAGATAAATTTTATGAGTCAAGAAGAAGAAGAGATTATGACTACAGGAAGGAATACAGAAGGGATGATTATAGAAGAGATTTTAGAAGAGATGAATTTAGAAGAGGAGGTGGTGATTTTAGACGGGATTATAGAAGAGAAGAATTTAGAAGAGGTGG